>NC_056729.1:873356493-873506493 GCF_019279795.1 Protopterus annectens
ATTAGTGGGCAAGGGAGCAAAGCCCCTCTTAACCATCTTCACTCCCCAACTAATCTAGTGCCCAGCCACTAGCCAGTCATGCGCCCCCTGGGTTATAGTTAGAGCTCCATTACTCTATGCCAAAGAGCTGAGAAGTGGGTATACATCTTAATCTTTCTGTTCCCTTTTATAAACCAATAGGAGAAGAAACAAGAAGTCTGTTAATTTAATATTTAGTATGACATTCCCTCCTAAGTTTTTTTTTTCATTGAGGCATAAGGCCAAAACAATGACATTTGTTTACAATCTGGTTCGCAAAATATTGTGATATTCACCATAATTTTTCATAAGTTTAGTTTCAGTTTGCAGCAGTTCTGTGCAAAACTTATATGACATGTTCTGCACATTTTCTATAGCTTAATATCTACGTGAGGTTTCAACTTTGTTTATCTTGTCAAATCAAGGATAATTTTAGGCAAGAGCAATGTACCATCTCAGCGTTGGAAAAAGGACAACTGTTATAATTTAACATTGATAAATAGGTTCATGGGTGTTTACTAGGCTAAGACCACAAGAGCCTTTTTAAGCCTATCCATGCATCCCAAATCTCTGGCAAGTTCTGATACCCCTGGTAAGTGTGAGCAGGAGCATGGAAGATGAAACATTGACAAGGTGAGGCCTGGAAGAAGAACCTTTTACAGTTTGTCTGTTTCCATTAGAGACATAGGTGCCAAACCAGGGATGAATTTTCTGTTCCACATCCAACTATCCAAGTTATACTTGAATTGGGTTAGTGAGGAACACTGCTTCACATGGATGGGGAGACTGTTCCAGAGACGGGATAATCTCTGGGATGCATACCTGTCTCTCCAGCAGGTCCTATTTATATCACAGGTAAGGTTTAAGTCTTTACAATGGATAATTTTGGTGCTGTTTGCTTTGTGGATATGCAGGAGGTCCATCAGAGTGGGGTTTGACAATGCCCTTTATGTCAGGCATAGCTCTCACCTCAAAAGCCTGTAGGAGACAGAATACAGGGATAGAGCCCTGAGATGGTTTGGATAGGACATTTTACTTAAGCCCTGTATTCCTTAAGTGAAGAACCTATGCGGACCTTCCAATTGTTGGATATGCCTGTCTAGGTCCATACCAAAGCAGGCATTGTACTCAATGATAGGTCTGATGGGGTCTATATCATGAGATCAGAGCCTTAGGTAGTGGAATACCTAAAGGTTGATCTCTAAATATCAAAGTGTAAAAATCTCAAAACGGTCATTTCCACACAGGGAAACAATTGTTTGGCCGTTACGTGGATTATGCCCTTTTTACAATGTAGAGCAATCTCAGAGTTGGTAAATTTAGTTAGGGTTGTGCACCCCACATCGGTGGGTGTGGAAGGGGTGAAGCTCCCTGCTTGATTTCTGTTTAAAACTTTTTTTTTACTTTGGCCAACAACATTGATTCCCTGTGTGGAAACAGCTGTTCACAATTTTTACTCTTCGATATTTAGAGATCGACCTTTAGGTATTTGACTATCTATGGTTTCGATCTCATAATATAGACCCATCTGATGAATGCTGAGTACAGTGGAGCAATGACTTCCTTGGACTTAGATTCCATATCTTTGTTTATAAGTTGCACAACATAGAAGGATTTCTTCACTACTGTAGACGCATGATGATCAAAGGCTAGATTACTATCTATGTGTGTTCCTAAGTCCATGACTATTCGGTCAGCTCTTAGGGGTGTGTTGTCAATATGATAGTTACCATGGGTGGATGACTTCCTGAAGGATATTATTATGCATTTCTTGTCATTTAGTTTTAGTCCATGGCTCTGACACCAGTTATTTGTCTATGTCAGCCCCTCCTGTAGAACATTTGTGTCAGTGTGAGATTCAATGACAGCTTCTAATTTGCAATCATCTGCAAATTTAGTCAGCCAGAGACCAATGACATTAACCTTGACTTCAGAGAAGTAAATGCCAAAAAGGAGCGTCCAAGGACTGATCCCTGAGGGACTCCACTTGTGATTGGCCTCTTTGTGGATGTGGACTCTCCAGTTCTAACTTCCTGGGTCCTGTCTGTGAGTCAGTTGGCTATCCACCGGGTGACATACAGGTTTGTACCTAACCTCTTGAGTTTGTCAACAATGCCGGAGTGGGGTATTGGGTCAAATGCCTTGGCCAGGTCAAGGTAGGCAATGTGAACCATTTTGCGCTGATCCATTGCTTTGGTGACCTTCTCAAAGAAGTCCACCTGGTTGAGTAGGCATGATCTGCCCTTACATAAGGTGTCTTGAAAAACAAAGAGGTTATTACTGAGAGATAGATAGGGTGTTAATAAGAAAATACATTTCTAGTCTGGAAGAGATGGTTGATTGAACTATGTAATGTGAGTAGTTCCACTGAATATGAGGAAGTTAGACTGAGAGTAAGTAGAAAAGAAATAATTTGTTACTGATTGTATCTGATGTCAATTTTCATTCATTTCTGAGCTATGATACAGAATCAGATTTGCCTAGATATGGTCAGGCCTTGCTGTGCCTAATAATGGTGGCTGGCAAAACAGCAATTACTAGCAAATGGAAATGGAAATCTAAACCAACTATACTGGAAGTAGTTAAAATAGTTACAGAGATAAATCGACTTGAATTAAGATCTTTGGAAAAGGGTAGAAGCAAACTACATAAAAAATGGGAATTGTGGGAACAATACAGGGTCTATATATCATGAGATCAACAGCTGAAAATGTCGACTCACCTTCCAATGGAAAGAAATCAGAAGGCAAACAAACAACACCACATAAAAACAAACATATTTAACTGGGGGGGCTTTGCCACCCACACCTCCCACCATGAGGGGCTGTGCCCCCCACACTCCCCCAACTAAATATTCTAACTCTGAGACCGCACTACAGTCGGGGAAAGGGCAGGTGTAACACAACGGCCAACTGATTTCTTTCCCTTGGAAAGAAATCGGTGATTTGGCCGTTCGACAAACTTGGAGTTTAACATTTCCATGATTACAAAAGGTAAGTCGACATTTTCAGCTGTCGATCTCATGATATAGACCCAGAACACATACAAGGGAGGAATGAGGTCTAAAAGGCGACAGGACTTATATGAGCTATGTTATGTTTGAGTGAGAAAGATTGGATAGATGATAAGTGATGTACAATGTTTGCAACTGAGATTGTGTCATTATGGTTTGTGATGTAAAATTCTTGTGACTAGGATTGTGTCAATGTGGTTTGTTTTCATTTATATAAATGTATGATTGCCTATGTAGTAAGTGATGACTTAATAAAGATGTTTCTTGTTTAAAGAAAGGCAGGAAATGAATAATTTATGTAATATCGCTTAGGTTATATGATATATAGCAATGTATATGAAGTATAATGTTTGCTATGTTAATAGAGTTTGATTACTTTTATATGAATGTAAATTTGCCTGTTGCACAAGTTATAATTCAATAAAGGTGTTTGAAAAAAAAAAACAAAAAAAAAAAAGCAAACAAAAAAAACAATTGGGTTTGGATCCGACCATTGGATCTGACCTGGCCGCTTTTTACAGCTTGTGGATATTCTAAATTCTTAAGCTCCTCCCTTACTCACAATACTGTAGTCCCCTACCATACTTCAGATCTTGTTTGCTGCCTTCACGTACAGACGTGATCACTGTTAGCTCTCAAGCTTTAGAATGATTTCTTGTCAGATAAGTAAACAGATTATCTCTGTCTCTAGCTTTGCCCCTTTTTTCTTTATAGCTGTTTTATTCCTCCCTTATCCTACAATACTTAGTGTAAGTTTACTTACCATTGTTGGTACTTCCTCTGTTTCACCTATACCCTTGTGGTAACTTCTTTAATTACCATTGTTGGTCATTTTTCCCTTTCCTTTTTATTTTCAAAAAAAAGTTTATATTTAGATAGTGTTAAACATTTTTTTTAGGATGGCTGAAACACCTTTAGCTTTAAAAAGTGCAAAGATTATGGGCATAAGATCTGTCTGTCTGACGCTCATGTTTCTTGGGTTTATTTTTTTGGCCCAGCACACTTAAAGGTGTCATGTAATATTTGTAAAGTTTTCAATCCACAGGCCTTAACTGATCAGGAAAATAAACTGATTTTGAAAGGTCTGCTGCCTAAGACCTTTCTGAATTTTTATCTGGAGCTCAAACCTCAAACCCAGACTAAAAGGAGTCCAGAAAGCATCCATCAGACCCTTCTGGATCTTCTACTCCACCTTCTGATATGACCACGGAGCCAGCCCACAAAATTTTGGATCTAAAGACTAAAGCGTTGTATACATCTGTCTCAGATACCGAATCTGCTTCATCGGATCAGATACTTTCAGAGCTGAAACAGCTGCCTAGACCCAGTATGCATCCTCTCTAGACCCGCTTCACTCCCAGCTACCATCATCCATTTTAGAGAAACGTCACCATTCTATGTCCCCTTCAATGTCCTCTTCTTCTCATTCTTCCAGGAGTCTGATGGAAGCAGATGTGGATAGAATGATGAGGAAGTTTCTCCCGGTTCCTACCCCTTCTGTTCCAGAGACTTTTTCCAGTACTATTACACCCCTGATGGCTCCTCTGATCCGACCTTTGGCTTTGGAGCCCTTGGGTCCTAGTTTTCCAGGACTATCTATAGTGCATCTGAAGATTATTGCATCTCCTGCTCTGATACGTCTCTGAGTGGAATGGTTCTGAGTGTGTTGGAGCCAGATGACTCTCAGTGCAGTAGCATCATTGCCGGGTCCAAGGTGTTAGAGTTGACTCCAAAGTTGTTGGCACCATCTCTGCCCCTTGAAGCCTCAACACTGGACAGCTTGACTCTAACCTCTGCCTTGGGTGCACTGCCTTCGGGTCAGAGGGAGCTGACAGTCTGGAAGCATGTCTTCTCAACTCTGTTAGCCTTCTTCTCCTTACAGCATTCCACATTTGAGGTGATAGAGAAAGTGTTCTCTTCTTCTAGAGGACAGATGATTCTATCCCCCTCCGATCTTCCTTCTGAATCCCATATGTCTTTGTGCCTTGAACCTCAATACTCTACTCCATAAGGACAGCCAGCCCAAAGTATCCAGTTTAGCCAGCAGGGTATACTTATATCTTCTGATACTTCTCTGGAGCATCCCATTGAAGAAGTCCCTAGAAAGAGAAAGTGCAAGAGAAGGCACTTAAACTATCTTCAATAGTTGGTAACAGAAGATACAGATTTTGATGAGGGAAAGGTTCCCCAAGATCACCACCTGATGACATCTCCTTTACAGACATCTTAGAGATCCTCAAGCGAGGGGGTGGTTAGTCTACCAATAACATTCCCAAGAGGAATCAATATTCCTGAAAGCCTTTGTGTCTGCCCATCTACATCCTGGGTGACTTCACCCACCAATAAGCTCATTGATTTGATCTCTAGGTGGCATGGAAGGAACATGACATTATTGAGTCGATCTCCAAGATACAAGACAGGATACTGGCACCAACAAAAGAAAGAGAATTCTGAAGCAAAGGAGTACCAGTAGATGCCATGTTTGTACCAGTAGCCAGAAAAAAGTAACTCACAGAAGAGAGCTCATCTGTCCATCCCCTAACATGGAGTCCAGGGCTTTGGACAGATTTGAGAAGCATGTATATGTGTCAGTGACCTTTGCACTCAGGTTGTTAAATTATTTCGAGCACTTCATCACACTTTAGAGGGAATTGATTAAAGAACTTTCCAAATCTCTCTTTGGGACCATTACTTCTGAGGCACAGAGATCTATCATCTCACAGTTGGCTACCCAACAATCCATCTCAAATTCAGCCATGATGCTCATTTCACATACAGCTGAAGGTACCTCAAGGGTGGTGGGTTCAGGCATTTCCATTAGGAGACCTGCTTGGATGCACCTGTGTGATTTCGCAAAGCCCTTCAAGTCCTCCTTCATCAATGCACTTTTTGACAGAAGTTCTTTTTTTTTACCCTAAAGTTAAAGACACAATCTCCAGGACTGAGTAAGATGGTAAGATCCTCTCTGCAGTGGGCATATGTTCTTTGACTCCTTAAAAAACCTTCTCTAGGAATAAATGAGATGGTCAAAAAATGTGGTTCAGAAAATTCCCAGGGTCCTTTCCGTGATCCACGTGGAGATAGTTCCTCCAGGGGCAGAGGGGGAAACTATAATGGAAGATGCAACCTGCACAGCAGAGGAGGCCTGCAGAACCAGGAGTCAAGAGATATTTTATATGACAGACCCTACCAGCACTCCTGAAAGGAAGCCCGATTGTCCACCGCTGAAGGCAGTCAGGGGTTGAACAGGCTAGACATAATAAAAGATACATGGGTGCAGAGGATTTTTTCCAGAGGTTATATAATACCCTTTTCCCCACTCCACCCCACCCCCTTTAACAGGAAACAAAATTCTCAATGATCCACCTAGTCAGAGGAAAGCAGCAGCTCTAGAAATAAAAAAGCTGGTAGAAAAAATAGTCATCCAAGAGGTCCCTCCAGACTAGAATGAGTCCAGAACTTACTCAAGATTCTTTTTAATGCCAAAGAAAACAGGGGACCGGAGACCACCTTCCAATGGAAATAAATCAGAAGGCAAACAAACAACACTACATAAAAACAAACATATTTAACTGGGGGAGGCTTTGCCACCCACACCTCCCACCATGAGGGGCTGTGCCCCCCACACCTCCCCCAACTAAATATTCTAACTCTGAGACCGCACTACAGTCGGGGAAAGGGCAGGTGTAACACAACGGCCAACTGATTTCTTTCCCTTGGAAAGAAATCGGTGATTTCTTTCCAAGGGACAAACTTGGAGTTCGACATTTCCATGTTTACAAAAGGTAAGTCGACATTTTCAGCTGTCGATCTCATGATATAGACCCACAACACATACAAGGGAGGTCTAAAAGGCGAAAGGACTTATATGAGCTATGTTATGTTTGAGTGAGAAAGATTGGATAGATGATAAGTGATGTACAATGTTTGCAACTGAGATTGTGTCATTATGGTTTGTGATGTAAAATTCTTGTGACTAGGATTGTGTCAATGTGGTTTGTTTTCATTTATATAAATGTATGATTGCCTATGTAGTAAGTTATGACTTAATAAAGATGTTTCTTGTTTAAAAAAAGGCAGGAAATGAATAATTTATGTAATATCACTTAGGTTATATGATATATAGCAATATATATGAAGTATAATGTTTGCTATGTTAATAGAGTTTGATTACTTTTATATGAATGTAAATTTGCCTGTGTCACAAGTTATAATTCAATAAAGGTGTTTGAAAAAAAAAACAAAAAAAAAAAAAAGCAAACAAAAAAACAATTGGGTTTGGATCCGACCTTTGGATCTGACCTGGCCGCTTTTTACAGCTTGTGAATATTCGAAATTCTTAAGCTCCTCCCTTACTCACAATACTGTAGTCCCCTACCATACTTCAGATCTTGTTTTCAGCCTTCACGTACAGATGTGATCACTGTTAGCTCTCAAGCTTTAGAGTGATTTCTTGTCAGATAAGTAAACAGATTATCTCTGTCTCTAGCTTTGCCCCTTTTTTCTTTATAGCTGTTTTATTCCTCCCTTATCCTACACTTACTTAGTGTAAGTTTACTTACCATTGTTGGTACTTCCTCTGTTTCACCTATACCCTTGTGGTAACTTCTTTAATTACCATCGTTGGTAATTTTTCCCTTTCCTTTTTATTTTCAAAAAAAAAAATGAAAAAAAGTTTATATGTAGATAGTGTTAAACATTTTTTTTAGGATGGCTGAAACACCTTTAGCTTTAAAAAGTGCAAAGATTATGGGCATAAGATCTGTCTGTCTGATGCTCATGTTTCTTGGGTTTATTTTTTTGGCCCAGCACACTTAAAGGTGTCATGTAATATTTGTAAAGCTTTCAATCCACAGGCCTTAACTGATCAGGAAAATAAACTGATTTTGAAAGGTCTGCTGCCTAAGACCTTTCTGAATTTTTATCTGGAGCTCAAACCTCAAACCCAGACAAAAAGGAGTCCAGAAAGCATCCATCAGACCCTTCTGGATCCTCTACTCCACCTTCTGATCTGACCATGGAACCAGCCCACAAAATTTTGGATCTAAAGACTAAAGCGTTGTATACATCTGTCTCAGATACCGAATCTGCTTCATCGGATCAGATACTTTCAGAGCTGAAACAGCTGCCTAGACCCAGTATGCATCCTCTCTAGACCCGCTTCACTCCCAGCTACCATCATCCATTTTAGAGAAATGTCACCATTCTATGTCCCCTTCAGTGTCATCTTCTTCTCATTCTTCCAGGAGCCTGATGGAAGCAGATGTGGATAGAATGATGAGGAAGTTTCTCCCGGTTCCTACCCCTTCTGTTCCAGAGACTTTTTCCAGTACTATTACACCCCTGATGGCTCCTCTGATCTGACCTTTGGCTTTGGAGCCCTTGGGTCCTAGTTTTCCAGGACCATCTATAGTGCATCTGAAGATTATTGCATCTCCTGCTCTGATACGTCTCTGAGTGGAACGGTTCTGAGTGTGTTGGAGCCAGATGACTCTCAGAGGAGTAGCATCATTGCCGGGTCCAAGGTGTTAGAGTTGACTCCAAAGTTGTTGGCACCATCTCTGCCCCTTGAAGCCTCAACACTGGACAGCTTGACTCCAACCTCTGCCTTGGGTGCACTGCCTTCGGGTCAGAGGGAGCTGACAGTCTGGAAGCATGTCTTCTCAACTCTGTTAGCCTCCTTCTCCTTAGAGCATTCCACATTTGAGGTGATAGAGAAAGTGTTCTCTTCTTCTAGAGGACAGATGATTCTATCCCCCTTCGATCTTCCTTCTGAATCCCATATGTCTTTGTGCCTTGAGCCTCAGTACTCTACTCCATAAGGACAGCCAGCCCAAAGTATCCAGTTTAGCCAGCAGGGTATACTTATATCTTCTGATACTTCTCTGGAGCATCCCATTGAAGAAGTCCCTAGAAAGAGAAAGTGCAAGAGTAGGCACTTAAACTATCTTCAATAGTCGGTAACAGAAGATACAGATTTTGATGAGGTAAAGGTTCCTCAAGATCACCACCTGATGACATCTCCTTTACAGACATCTTAGAGATCCTCAAGTGAGGGGGTGGTTAGTCTACCGATAACATTCCCAAGAGGAATCAATATTCCTGAAAGCCTTTGTGTCTGCCCATCTACATCCTGGGTGACTTCACCCACCAATAAGCTCATTGATTTGATCTCTAGGTGGCATGGAAGGAACCTGACTTTATTGAGTCGATCTCCAAGATACAAGACAGGATACTGGCACCAACAAAAGGAAGAGAATTCTGAAGCAAAGGAGTACAAGTAGATGCCATGTTTGTACCAGTAGCCACCAAAAAGTAACTCACAGAAGAGAGCTCATCTGTCCATCCCCTAACATGGAGACCAGGGCTTTGGACAGATTTGAAAGCTTTATGTATATGTGTCAGTGACCTTTGCACTCAGGTTGTTAAATTATTTCGAGCACTTCATCACACTTTAGAGGGAATTGATTAAAGAACTTTCCAAATCTCTCTTTGGGACCATTACTTCTGAGGCACAGAGATCTATCATCTCACAGTTGGCTACCCAACAATCCATCTCAAATTCAGCCATGATGCTCATTTCACATACAGCTGAAGGTACCTCATGGGTGGTGGGTTCAGGCATTTCCATTAGGAGACCTGCTTGGATGCACCTGTGTGATTTCACAAAGCCCTTCAAGTCCTCCTTCATCAATGCACTTTTTGACAGAAGTTCTTTTTTTTACCCTAAAGTTAAAGACACAATTTCCAGGACTGAGTAAGATGGTAAGATCTTCTCTGCAGTGGGCATATGTTCTTTGACTCCTTAAAAAACCTTCTCTAGGAATAAATGAGGTGGTCAAAAAATGTGGTTCAGAAAATTCCCAGGGTCCTTTCCGTGATCCACGTGGAGATAGTTCCTCCAAGGGCAGAGGGGGAAACTATAATGGAAGATGCAACCTGCACAGCAGAGGAGGCCTGCATAACCAGGAGTCAAGAGATATTTTATATGACAGACCCTACCAGCACTCCTGAAAGGAAGCCCAATTGTCCACCGTTGGAGGCAGTCAGGGGTTGAACAGGCTAGACATTATAAAAGATACATGGGTGCAGAGGATTATTTCCAGAGGTTATATAATACCCTTTTCACCATTCCACCCCACCCCCTTTAACAGGAAACAAAATTCCCAATGATCCACCTAGTCGGAGGAAAGCAGCAGCTCTAGAAATAAAAAAGCTGGTAGAAACAATAGTCATCCAAGAGGTCCCTCCAGACTAGAATGAGTGCAGAACTTACTCAAGATTCTTTTTAATGCCAAAGAAAACAGGGGACCGGAGACCAATTTTGGATCTCAGCAATCTGAACAAATCAGTTCAGTATAGAAAGTTCGGAATGGTCACGGTTCAGTCCATTTTGCTTTTCCTAAACAAGGACTACTGGATATGCTCAATAGATTTTCAGGATGCATACTATCACATAAAAATGAACGGACAATCCAGGACATACCTACACTTCTGGCTAGGAGCCAGTCATTGCCAATTTAGAACCCTGCACTTTAGCCTCAACACAGCCCCTAGGGTGTTCACCAAATGCATGGCAGTAGTAGCAGCTCACTTGAGACTGCAGCGATTCTGAATGTCTCCCTACTTGGACGGTGGGCTCAAAACTTCTCAGACCAGGTATCTTCTGATAAAAGCATGAGAATATATACTCATCTAGGAGTTATCATCAATCACTTGTAGAACCAAAAGGCAAGAAGCAAACCACAAAATGTGAAAAGTCTGGCAGATCAGGTTCCAACTAGCACAGAATCCAAAGCACAATGATGTAAAACAAAAGTTTTTAATGTAGAAAAAATATAAAAGATGCAAGCTCTTTCATTTAAAACAGTGTCAACTTCTTCAGACAAAGCTGTAGAACAAGGCAAACATTTAAATAATACGCAGATGCATCTAATTGGGCACAGGGAAACAACTAGCACAAACCTGACTTAAAAATGAATCCTTTAGTCTCACAATGCATACTGTTGAATGTGTGTTAAAATACAATATTTAAAAACATTATATTTAAACCAAAACCTTGTCAAATAAGAATGTTATTTTGACACACTAAAATTCCAATGTTTGCACTTTGAAACTTAATGTTTGTGAAGGTGTTATTAGCAACTTACTCTGAGGAACAATCAAAATGCATATTACTTTGCTTCTTGCAATTTTCTTTCTTTCCAGGGCCTTAAGCTTTAAGACAGGAGAGATAGAAGTTCTGTCATTAATGCCTGGCCATTTATCTGCAGGTAGCAAAACCTGAAGCCATGTTTACTATAAATAACATTGAATATAACATCAAGGGGAGATATAATTGTTCTTCGAAGGCAGTGGTCTATATTGCTTTATCTGGCCATTGTTCTGTTTTCTATACAGGAAAAACTGAGAGAAAGTTTGCCAGTAGGATTTACATTCATGAGAATACAGACCACAATTTTAAGTTCATGACCATAGACCATGATGACATTAGTGATAAAAAGCCAAGGGGAGTACTGTTAGAACTAATGGAACTTAGATGGCAGATTTTGCTGCATGCAGATAAATGGCCCAAAGCCATAGTGACCAGGGATACTTTCCAAATTGGGTGGAGGGAGCACTTCTTGGGAAAAACAGTCCAAGGCACCTGGTCCCCTGAAGAGGTCAACATGCATATCAATGTTTTGGAAATGACAGCAGTATTCCTAGCATTGCAGACTTTTCAAGACACTCTCCCTTCTGGGACTATTGCATTTCAGACAAGCAATATGTCAGTAGTATGACACATCAACAAACAAGAAGGAACCAGATCTCACTCCTGTGTCGAGAAGCTCTCAGATTGTGGCAATGGGCAATCTCATCCTGTCGATTACTGATAGCAATGCACATTCTGAGGAAATCCAACATGATAGCACACAAGATAAGCAGGTCCATTTTATTGCCTCTTGAGTGGTCTCTCAACATGAAAGTTGTGGAAAAGATATTCTGCCAATGCGGCCAACTTTGCTGCAACTTCTTTGCATCCTCCCTTTACAACAAATACAGCAGTTTCTTTGCTTTGTTGCCCCCACTTGGGGAATCACCAAGAAATGCTCTCTTCCCTGGTCTCCTTTATGCTTACCCCCCCCCCCCGACTCCTCTAATCCCCAACTTTCTCCAGAATGCATCTTGATTGAAGAGCACAGTCAGCCTCATTGCACCTTATTGGCCTCGTCATATCTAGTTCCCCTTTCTTTGGCCTCATCTAGTTCACCCACCATGGATTCTGGATCCAATTCCAGACCTCCTGTCTCATCCAACAGGCATGATTCACCCGGACATTTCAGGCCTAAAGTTGACCGTATAGTTTCTCATCTTCCATTAATGGCCAGACAGCCAAGGATCTCCTCTCCTGTAAATTGCATTCTTTTGTCTTCCCATAGAGATTTGCTTTTTGGGCACAACAAATAGACACTGATCCTTTTTAAACACCAGTACCTAAAATTGTTGAGTTTTTGGCTGTAAGTTTTAATGAAGGGGCATGCTCCTAGACTGTTAAAGTTCAGCTAGCTGCCATTTATAATTTCCACAAAGGAGTAAATAATTGCTCCTTAGCTTCTTCAAAACTTTGCAAAGCCTTTATAGGGAAACTTTCTTCTTAGACTCCCTTTTAAAGGTCCAACTGCACCATGGGATTTGAATTTAGTTTTACAAGCTTTAACTCATTCCCCATTTGAACCATCAGCAAAGTGTGAAATAAATTTTTTTACCTGAAAAACTGTCTTTTTAGTAGCCATAACCTCTGTTTGTAGAGTCGCTAAACTTCAGGGCTTGTCTTCTAAGCCTCCTTATTTAATTTTCCATAAAGATAGCATAGCATTATGAACCAACCTCTCCTTTCTTCCTAAGGTGGTGTCAGAATCCAACATAAATCAATCTATTACTTTTCCAGATTTCTTTCCAAATTTCACAAACAAAGGAGAATGCATGTTACATTTGTTGGATGATCACAGATAGTTACATTTCTATTTGCACAGAACAAAGAATTTCAGAAAAACATATCAATTATTTGTTTCCTTTGTGGAATCAAAATTGGGCAAGCCAGTTACCAAAGTAACTTTAGCCAAATGGTTAATGGATTGCATTTCCTTTGTCTATAACAAATTGGATTTGTAATTGTAAAATCCTTTAAGAGCCCATTCAACCAGGTCCATGGCAGCTTCAACAGTATTTTTAAACAGGTCTTCCATGGACGATAACTGTGCGACTGCAACTTGGGCTAATCCTCATACTTTTATTACTCATTGCAAATTGGATCTGGTCTTGAGGGGAAGAGCAGCCTTTGGCTCAGCATTGCTCAGGAATATCCTTACTTAGAGTTCTCCCAGGATTCAGATAGGTGGGGACTCTGTCTCAATTGCTGAGGAATGAATGAAAATTGACATCAGATAAATAAGTTATGTACCCACCATAGCGTTCCACCTGTGTTTTCCATTTTCATTCTTCTGCAACTTCCTTCTATCCAACTCCCTACCGCTTGGTTTGTGACTTCTGAAAGAATGAGAAGATAAGGGAAGCAATGTTCCTGCCTTTGAGCTGCAGGTATTGCTTTCTCATCTTTGTGCTGTTCATTTTTTCTTTGAAGCTATAAGGCCAGCAAACAAGATCTGAAGTATGGTTGGGGACTAGAGCATTATGGATAAGAGAGGAGCTCAAGAGTTTCCAGTATCCAAGAGCTGTAAAAAAGCACCCGAGTCAGATCCGAGGGTTGGATCCAAACCCAATTGCTGAGGAAGAATGAAAATGAACAACACTGACAAGTACATAACTTCTTTTTCATGATTTGCTTAACATACTACATGTTTTGGCTATCCAGGGGAGGAGGATTAACATAGCCATTTATTAGTTAAATTTGTTTTTGACTGTTTTGAAGGTGAGTTGATACTGGTACTGCCTGACATAGAAAGGAATATAATTCCAAATTTTTGGAGACATAGGTTGAGGAAAGAGTCACCAAATTAACTGTTGGATTTGGTGATTTGTTCAAGAAGTTGTAGATTGAAGTGTTCCAAATGTAGTGTAAGAGTGAATGAGGTTATAAAGTGATGGATATTTGTGGGCTGGTTAAGATGGGTGTGGAGTAAAGGAGTGTGGGCCACAGGAGGGAAGAGGCAATGTGTTTCCTGGCAGAAATGGTCAGATCAGGAAAGGTTTAGATCTGTAGAGGGCACCTAAATTTTGATGTGCTTTTTTATTGTATGCTGAATGAGGAGGGTTAATTTCAGATTCTCATCTATGTGTACACCTAGTAGTTTGGTGTATGGGACAAGCACAATTGTTGCATTGTTTGTAGAAGTAATAGAGAAAGATTTTTTTTCAATATTCAGTTGTTTAGGAGTGAAAATAATGTCTTAATCTTTAGGGGTGTGGGATTTGGCTAGAAAGGACTCTGCTGAGATGACTGTGTCTTGAGTTATGTTTTGCAGACTTCTAGATTTTTCGCTGAGCAGATTAGAGTGGAACCATCAGCATATTGAATTATAGTAGCATTCTTGGTTGTTATGCTAAGGTCATTCAGGAAAATGTTGAAGAGTGTGGGGCCAAGGATGGAATCTTCGAAAACTTTAACAGTTACAGAAAGAAAAGTGTAGAGATTGTTTTGGCACCTAATGAATTGTGATCTATCAGACGTAGCTATGGAACCAAGTCAAAGCATGATTTTTAAGTCCTACATAACATAGTTTTTGAAAGATAATGCAATGAGGATGGTGTCAAAGGCTTTTAAAAGGTCAAGAAAAAGAGCAGATAAGAATATTACCTGCATTTCTACTTGTAATGACAGTATTAAAGATATTTAAGAACGTGACATTGAACTAAGATATGGCACCATCTAAGGGAAGATGTTTATGGTTATTGCGGTTAACTTTAAGCATTAGGGTTTGTGAATATATTGCATTAGCCACTTAGATAATCTGGCAGGGTGCCTGGGGACACAAATTTATCAGGTGCCGACCCCCTTCTCTCTATTTTTATTGAAGTGATTAAGTTCAGATATCATTTGTAACAGCCTGTATACATTTATAAAGTTGACAGGGCTGTTTGAGGAGACGGAGAACAAACTAATGTTAACAATACCAAGTATAATTTTTTTTCATGTTGGAGGTTGGAAGAGACCTAGTTGAAAAATGATTCTGCACTGTTGATGTTTTTGCCTGGTATGGTATAGATTCATAGGTAAGTTCTAGGCTAGCTGCCATTTGAGGCCACATTAAGCATAGCCAGTTTTTCTTCCAATGGTGAGAATAAAATATTCCACCTAGTGTTTGTGTGGCAAACACCTTAACCATTATACCAACCCGCAGCTCTTAACAAAACCTGACAAGTGTTAAATTCTTTCTTTTACATAGCAGAGGATGGTTCCTATCCATTGACATCTGGGATATGGGCTCAGTACTCTTCCATTGTGCCCCTCAGATGTCTCTGCCTATTATATTTAGGGAGTTATGTTGGTTTACTTGGAAGGAGTAATGAGGATTTCAGCATTGCTGAATTGGATGGGGGTGTAAGGAGTAATAAGGATTTCAGCATTGCTGAATTGGATTGGGGTGTAAGGAGTAATGAGGATTTAGCATTGCTGAAATGGATGGGATTGTAAGGAGTAATGAGGATTTCAGCATTGCTGAACTGGATTGTGATGTAAGGAGTAATGAGGATTTCAGCATTGCTGAACTGGATGGTGGTGTAAGGAGTAATGAGGATTTCAGCATTGCTGAATTGGGTGGTGGTGTAAGGAGTAATGAGGATTTCAGCATTGCTGAAATGGATGGGGGTGTGGGAGTAATGAAGATTTCAGCATCGCTGAATTTGATGTGGGTGCAAGGTGTAAGGACTAATGAGGATTTTAGCATTGCTGAACTGGATGGGGGTGTAAGGAGTAATGAGGATTTCAGCATTGTTGAAATGGATGGGGGTGTAAGAATTAAGAGGATTTCAGCATTGCTGAATTGGATGGTGGTGTAAGGAGTAATGAGGATTTCAGCATTGCTGAACTGGAAGGGGGTGTAAGGGGAGGGAGTTGGGAGGAGAGTGTTTTTATAAACAGTGCCCAACTCCTCCTGATCTTTTATTTATTTATTTTTTTTATTTGATCTTAAAATGATATAGCCTGGGAGAAGGTTTTTGTTATCTTTTATTTCTGGTTTTAGCCATGTTTCTGTAACTGTAACTATATCTGGGGAGTGTAAGATTAGTCATGCATGGAGCTCTGCTGTTTTATTACAGATATTTCTGATGTTACTGTGACAGATATGCAGAGTGTTTCTGAAGGTAAGTAGTTAAGATAGAAGTTTGGGGGACTCATGAGTTCTTTTTCATTGTTGGTGACCTGTATATCAAGGGTTGGGGTGTATGTAACCACTAAGTTTTAGGTATACTTCAGAGTGGTGGGTGTCCGCCATTTTAACTTGATTTTGTTTTTTTTTGTTTGTTTTGTTTTTTTTTTCCCTAGTTTTGCATCATTTACCTTATGGTGGAGTAGTTTGTATTTCTAGAGATGGTTTGAGATAGAAGTGAAAATGCTAGGTGCAATTTTGAAAGTGACAGCAGAGAAGAGGTGCTGAGTTTTATTTCTTGAGAGAATGTGTAAGTCGATAATATGGTGGTATTTTTAAGGGGTGAGTATGTGGGGATGAAAGGAAATTACATCGGCTAGGAGTAGGAGTGGAGGAAGGAAGACTCAAGTCATATATAACATGGTCTGATGAGTTTAGTTATCTTCAGCGATGGAGGGAAGGGCAGACTGAAAGAAAGAGATGTTGAAGGTGAAGGTGTCGTTGTGGATTTCCAGAAGGGGAGGAGAAGGGAAAGAGTGTAAGTAGTGGATATGTGGCTGGAAACAGGAAAAAAGAAGGAAGGAGGAAGAGATAGATGGATAGAGGGAAGTGAAATATTGGAAACATGTATGAGAGACATTGAGTATGAGAGAAAGGAAGTGAGTAGGGTATAGAAGTGTTAGATGATAATTTCTACTACTCTGTATATTCATTTATCAATCACCCCCTGCAGAACTTGCAGGCAGTGTGACAGGAGTCTGATACATCTATACTGTCCACAGTTATCAATGTTCCCTTTTGTTCTTGTACACTGGCACTCCACCCTTCTTCTGATGACTTCCTGGACTTCTGTATTTCAGCACCAGTTTTCCTTATGTACCTTAATTCCATACCTTTTTTGGGTGCATATCTGTTCTGTAGTCCTCACACATGCTCTTTTGATGTGCTGCTATTCTTCTTCATATCCTCCTATTTCCCCTTCTTCCTGAGCTGCTACAGCCCTAAGTGTTTTTTTAAAGCCTAGTGTTTTCTTTCCAGTCAACATACAGGACTTCAGCCCAGTCCCTGTTGACATTAGGGCCTTCTCTGACCACCGCTTGCATTTGATTGTAGCAACCAATGGCTTATGCTTTGTGCTGACTGCTTTACTGGGTGAATTTGCAGTCACTGATTCTACCCCAGTGCCCTTTTCTTACAATGAGGAAGTCTACCTGAGTTTCATGTTGGCCACTCTTGTATGTGATCTTGTGACTATCTCTGTTGCTGTACCATGTGTTGGCCACTATCAAGTCATTTGCCAGAAATAAGTCTAAAATGTCTTTCCCTTTTTTATTCCCACCCAAATAAATTCATCCTAGGTAGTCCTCATATCCTGTTCTGTCTGCCCCGATATTTGCATTTGGGTCTCTTATTATAAACATCTAGTCATATTGTCCTTCTTTAGTAGATCCTGCAGCAGCTGCTGGTGGAATGCATTATTTGCCTTTCCATCACAACCTTGATGAGGGACATAGGGTGGGATTATGAATAGTGCCCTATCTTTACACTGGCGTCTGACTCTAATGAGTCTGTCACTAATTCTGGTGACATTTCACACTGCCTTCTGAAACCTCTCTTTCAACTCAATCCACACACCATTTCTAGTTTGTCCTCCCCCTCAGTAGTAAACTCTGGATCTTAAGTCAAGTGGTTTTGTTGCACTGCCCTTCCATCTTGTCTTCTGTATAGAATGGATGTCCAGCCTCTTCCTTACCATTATATCATCCACTTCTAAGTTGCACTCTGTAAGTCAGCCTATATCAGGTGAAGAAATGCTTAGTTCCTGTTTGGTAGCTTGATTTTTTTTTTTGCCAAGCTTTCACTTAACAGAGGTATCCCAGGTAACCCAAGCTCGGCAACTGGATGAAGGGCAGCCAGCAGCTTATTGACCCAGGGCTGCTGGGCTTAATGGTGTGTACATCCTGACCAATACAGGCACATAGACCCCTTCATCTACTAGCATGGATCCTTGGCAGAGGTCAGAGTAGACCAGGTCCTTAACCCACTTATCACTGGCAAATACACATACTCATTATTGGCAACATTAGTTGCAGTGACTAAATTACTAAGAGCCAATGTTTACACTATCAAGTCACTATCCATGAGTCTGTGATCCATGTTGTCCTATCTAGAGGATACTGTGCACCACAGCTGATTCCTCAAGACATTGGTCTGTATAACTCTTCACCCAATAACCACCATCTAGAGTCTGTGCAGCTGCCCACAGCTCCATTCATGGATGTGTTTTAGATGGATACACCCAGTACATTTTTTGTAGGTGAGAGAACCCAACAGAAACACAGGGAACACATGCAAACTCCAATAGACATTAACCACAGGTCAGGATCAAACCTTGTGCATGGGAGGTGAGGACCTTAACCACTATGCCAACTGTATTCACCATTACAAAGCTACTAGCAAGAAACCCTGGAGGTAGGATGGATGATCAAACAGGTCAACCTACACTGACAAATTATGTGATCCATAAAGCATATCAAAGCTGTATGCAAAGGTTAAACTGAGTAGCTGAAATGCAAACATGGGCAAGCATGGATGAGCCCTTCACTGGCCCAAATAAGTAATCTTACAAGTTAGCACTATTAAACCATAAGCGCTACTTACTCTTATACTCTCTACGATTACCTTGTCCCCTATTGGTCCGTCTTAATTCAGTTTCCCTATATTACTCTAGCATGTCCAAAGGTCAGTCAATGGTTTCCTCTCCAGTCCAGCTGGTGAACCTGGGAATTTTGAGGCAATGTTACAACTGTCTCATGTACACGGACAACCCTCTCCTCCTCCAAACAGGTTCAAATATATGTGAGAGATGCAACCATACAGCCAAACTGGAGGCTGAGCTCTCTCATCTCAAAACTGGTGAAACCAGTCAGGAGGAGAAGGTAACCTCACACAACACAATTCCAGTATCATAGTCCCACCACATCAGCGAACCAAACACATAAATACACAAAAACATACTCGAGGCTCTAAATAAAAATCTACATAGCGACAGAGACCTCCAAAGCAGACATCAAACAACCCCAAAACAAAACACGACAACACATAGCCCACAAAGTCAGTGTGTGAGCCACAGCCCTAAGGCTGAATAACACACCTGATACTCTTGTAATAGGTGACTCTATTGTCAGACACACTGACGTCCCGCTCACCAGGCTGAATAAAGAGAAGGTCACAGTGAGCTGCCTGTCGGCGCTAGGATCTGCCACATAACGCAAGCACTCAGGTCACTGTGAATGACCTGAGGCAACTCCCTGGACTACATGAAAAGAGACATAGAGGGCTCTCTGATCATGTAGCCCAGGCCGGTATGACCTGACCTTGAGCAGCATCTTACCCTCACCTAGAATGATGCCACAGTACAAAGACAAAATGATCGATTTTAACAACTGGCTAAAATTTTGGTGTCATTCTAAGGGGATCCAGTGTCTGTCAGCCTGGGATGACATGCTCGACAAGCCACGTTGCTTCTAGGGACAGCTTGCACCTGTCACCACTGGGATTCGGATATTGGCAAAGGCTCTTGCCCCCCCCAGTGCCTTTTAGGCAAGGCTCAAAAGTCAAACCCACCTCCATAGACAGCACAAGAAACAAGAAACTAAGGGTAATGCTGCTAAATGCCAGAAGTCTTAATCTCAAGATGTGAAGCTCTCCTCAGTATGGAGAACATCGATATCTGTGCAGTGACAGAAACCTGGTTCAAGGCTCCAAGAGCAGCACTACCAGGTTATACCTCATATCATGCTTTATTTAAAAACCTGGACGAACCACAAAGGAGGAGTTTCCATATTTATCAAGGATATCCACACCTCCAGGTTAGTGGCATTACGCAGTATCGGAGACCATCCATGTGCAACCAACAGTGGGAAAGACTGCTTTTCAGTTTATAGCATCCAACAGACCACCCTCTCAAAGTCAGGAATCCCACTCGGCTTTCCTGAAAACATTGGAGAACATGAAGATCTCTCCGAACACCATTATATTGGGCGACTTCAACTACCCAAACATTGACTGGGAGCACTACTCAAGCCCCAGCACCTTAGCCCAAAGGTTCCTGGAAATTATAAACTCAAATGCTATGGAACAACTAGTCACCACTCCCACAAGAGGACAACATACTGAACCTGATCATTACCAACATGGGGACTCTATGCTCCACACCAAGTATATCCCCATTGGTAAAAGACCATAAATTCATTTCACTGGATGTCCACATCCCGATCCCACCCAGCCCAAAAACCACAGTGAAAAACTTCTCAAAGCGAACTTCTCACTTCTCAAAACCGAAGTGGAATCCTTCAAGGCTCAGGGCCAGTGGAAACTACGGCCCAAACTGCAGAATCCTATATACGCCTTCTGACATCTCCAGGAATGCATGGATCATGCTATCCCAAACTAAACCAAAACCCAAACATCCAAAGGCAGGCGTCAGTCTGGTGGACCCCAGCCATAAATAAACTGTACAACAGAAGGAGGAAGATACTACATGATAGGCAAAATCCCTAATAGGGAAGGCATCTCTGATCAGTACTAGCAAAATTACGATCCCTCATAAAATCCAGGCCAGCTTCAAGAGAAAAATTGCTCTGAACACTAAAGACAATCATAAGGCTTTTTCAGTTATGTTAGGAACCTGGGATGCAACTCCCAGACTTGTTCTGAGTTGATTCTAAACGACAAAAAACACGAACCACAAATATCCTGGCAGACAGGTTCAGTGCAAACTTCTCCACAGCAGAGGGCTGCCTCCCAAACATCTCTGATGCTCAGGTGAAGGCTGCCCTCTCCAAAGCAAAAAACACTGCTTCCATGGGACCAGATGGCGTCCCGCGTTGTCTACATGAACTCCGAGAAGAACTAATCCCTCAAATAAAACAGCTGTACAATCTCAGCCTCACTACAGGATATGTGCCCACAGAATGGCGTACAGCAACAGTGGTCCCACTCCACAAAGGTGGAGCCTCTATGGACCCTGGAAACTATCGCCCCATAAGCCTGACTAGCTTAGTCTGCAAGGCTATGGAGAGGATCATCATGGAGCTCATAAACAAAGACATTGGGGACCTACAGACACTAGATCCTACCCAGTTCGGCTTCGTCAAGGGCAGATCCTGCCTTTTGAACCTGGTTGACTTCTTCGAAACAGTCACCAAAGCCATAGATGAAGGGAAGGTAGTCCACACAGACCTAGCAAAGGCATTTGATACAATACCCCACTCGGGCATCATATATAAGCTATCCAGCTTAAATATAAACCCCTATGTCACAAGATGGGTTGCAAACTGGCTCAAAGACAGAACCCACAGAGTGAGAGTTGCTGGAGCCATGTCAGACTTCGAAACCAGTGGCATCCCACAAGGTTCTGTCCTGGGACCGCTCTTGTTCGGTATATACTTTCGAGGTACAGGCCAGCGTGGGAGGACTATGGCTCACCAAGTTACAACTGCAAACTAGGCGCCATAATCAACTCTCCAGCTGACACAAACATCCTTCAAAAAGGTCTCACAGAGATGGATAACTGGTGCCAAGGCCATGGTCTAAAGCTAAATGCCAAAAGTGTATAGTCATACCCTTTGGCAAAACAATGTGCCCACAAATTACCACATAGGCGGTAACCCATTAAGTACAGAGAAAGTAATTAGGGATCTGGGGAACCAAGTTGATAGCAATCTCTCCTTTGACAACCACATTGCCAAAGTGGTTAGAAAGACCTTTTACATAGCCCACCTCATCATGAAAGGATTCACATCTAGATCAAGAGGTAATCATGCCTTTATTCATCCCTCATCAGGCCCATCATAGAATACAATGCCCTTTTGGGATGTACCTTACCGACACCTGCAGCAATTAGAAAGACCCCAAAAGTACCTCACCAAGAGGATCAAGGGACTCAAACAGATGCCATATGCTGCTCGGTTAAAACTCCAGCTCTACTCAGTTGCATACCGCCTACTTGAGGCGATCTATGCCTGACATATAAAGCTATGTCCAATCCAGAATTAATGGACATGCTCCACCTCAGTAAATCTAAATAGCCACATGCTCGAGGACTTGAACCTCAGCACTGAAATAAATAGAACTTGCTGGAGGGACAGATTCACCCAGAGGCTCCTTTGCTCTGGAATAGAATTCCAATTCATGTTAGGCAGAGCACCTCACTGAATCTCTTCAAGAAGAATCTTGATGAGTGGATGGGGGATCGTAGGTTTGTCCCGGGGATTACTTCTGTGTCACTATTAGACAGAGGCACAGCAAACTAAACTTTAAAAAGGGCTCAGTATACTCAAATCAAGGGGTGGCGTAAGCCAAACAAAATTGGGCTAGGCTTATAATTGCCCCAGGGCAGATAGCCTAGTATGAACCTATGAACCTATGAACCTATAAGGCAGATATGTAAGAAATATTCATCTATAATACAAATGGTATAGAGGCAACCTTACACCTGGACAGTCTTGCCTAATGCCTCTGGCAAATCAGCTTTTTCACCATTATCTCACCAAGTACTGCAAAACACAAAAGCAAACAAAAGATGTCTGAGTCATACATCATGATGTGGCTAAATACTTATGCCTATATAATTACAAGTAACCAGCTGACAGTAGTATTCACTATAGAACAGTTTCACTCTGTCAAACTTTCTGTTCACATTGTCCAGGAAGGTCAATGCACACCTTCTCAGGTAGCTGTATAGATACTTTCACTGCACATCAGAGCTAGTAATGCCCATGGCATCACTCACACTGTGGTAATGCAGTTCCAGGCATCCACTTTGTACTGGGGCCATCATAGGATTCCCCATGCAGAAACTCACATAGGTCCTTATGTAGAAAGTACAGAAAGATATTTGTTTGCTTCCTATACCACACAGTAGCCCTTCCACACACAGCACATTCACAGGCCATTGCCATTTCACAGGTTGCACTGTACAGGATAATGGTAGCAGATTTTTGTTGATGCATATTGTGAGTATCATGTTATGTGCATCAACAGGCAGCAGAGTATTGTGACAAAACTTAATGCTACCGTATAGTCACAGGATACCAACATCATGTCAGGGTGATGCTGGGGAACATGTGGACCTAAATGTATGTACCTCTACAAGCTACTTCCCCATTCTGTGCTTGTAACGTAGCAGCTCTAGGGGTTAAAGGTTGATTAATAAACCCAAGGTGATGTAAGGATCACAGACCTGCCCAAATATGCATAGTTCACTTCACCGTCATTTATGTATGTGTACAAGTGGGCAAATGCCTCATTGCATGGTCCAGGACTGGAATGCTGTTAGTTAAATGAACTAATCAAAGACAATTACCTTAAATTGCCTTCTTAGCATAATTGCCATGCTTTGATCTTTAAAATTGCTGAAATCACATGACAAAAACAGCCACACCCATTGCAGTGCTCATTGCACTATAAAAATTTGCTGAACTAGTAAAACTAGCAGTAGATACTGCTTTCACTCTACAAAGGAAAGTACCAGTCTGCAGCTACTGCTGTAAGGGCATATGAGTAACAAGTGGGGAATTGACTGGGTAGCGGTAGTACTCATTTGTTTTTGTAGAAGGGAGCCTGGCCTAGATATACCTGCTGATGGGGGGGGGGTAGAAGGCACAGGGAAGAGTGTGAAGGAGCTCTACAGTGCATAACCACAGTGATGTACAGATTACAGAACAGTATAACATGTAAGGGGGTAAGGGGATACAGGCCATATACAGGAGGGTAAAACTGGCTGGATTAATATGATATTTTTTCAGACAGATGCATGAGGAGCACAGGGAGAGTTGAAGCAATAAGAGCCCAAGAACAGGGTCAGGTGCAGGCATCAGTAATGACTGTGAGGTTGACTAAGGTGCACAATGACCATTGTCATTCAACATAGACAGAGAAGACTGCATTGCAATGTATGTTGTCAGCATACCTGCATAACATATGGATAGACAATGTGAATGGAATGGAACACAAGATAACAGATAGTGGGCTGGTGTAAATATGTGTAGCATGTGATGGCAATACTCTTGACAACACACATATGTATAGGGTGTTTACAAGGTGCATACCACAGCACAGTCCATCCCCATAGTACCCTTCTGGAACAATATGGGAGCCTGTACTGTGATACTGAGGTATGTTAAGGGTTGCACCTTATGGTGTCACAGCCACCATATGGGTGTGTGCTCATTATAGCTTTCACTGCACATATGATGTGTCCACTGACTGACAATAGCGCTGTACCCACATTTAAAGGTTTATACAGGGAACCTTATGATAGACAATGCCTAAAAAAGTTCTCCAAAGCAGAGATGGAAGTGCTACTGAAGGCTTTCCTTGAGAAGGATAGCAGATACTGGTGGCAGATGAGAACAACGTGTCCTTCCATAGCCATGTGTAGTGAAAGCCCATTCATTCTTACTGGTACCTGTCTGTCAGAAATCACTCCGGACACACTTCTCCACCAACTCCACCAACTCCACCCTGCCTCCACTCTCTTCTTCATCTCTCTTCCGCACTCACCATTACTCTAAACTGTTGATCCCAAGTATTAAAACTCATCCACCTTTGCCAGCACTGCTGCCTGCATCTTCACCATTCCTCTGTCCTCCCTCTCATTCACACAGATATATTCTGTCTTAGTCCTGCTGACCTTCATTCCTGTCCTCTCTAGAACATATATCCACCTCTCCACGGTCTCCTCAAACTGTTTCCTACTCTCACTACAGATCACAATGTCATCTACAAACATCATAGTCCATGGGAACTCCTGACTGATCTCTTCTGTCAACCTGTCCATCACCATTGCAAATAAGAAAGGGCTCAGAGCTTTCCCTTGATGTAATCCCACTTCCACATTGAATGCATCCATCAGTCCTACCACTGACCTCACCACAGTCACATTGCCCTTGTACATATCCTGTACCACTCTTACATTCGTCTCTTCCACTCCTGACTTCCTCATTGCAGAAAAATGTTATTGTTCTATAATACATTTAGTGGATTTCACTGTGTATTGTAGACATATGACGACCATTAGGAATTTAATCCTGTGTGCACATAATAGAAACTCAGTTAAACTGTGATATCAGCATCTGCTCCAAAGCAAAATAGTTGGTCAGAAATGTTTTTAAGATTTGTTTTGTGGATTCCAGTGAACCATCTGTTTACAGTTAACAGGCTTACAGTTTACAGTAAATATATATATATATATATATATATATATATATATGTATGTGTGTGTGTGTGTGTGTGTGTGTGTGTGTGTGTGTATATATATATATATATATATATATATATATATATATATATTGCATGGAACATGCATATACCTCTAACACTCCTTGAACTTATATATACCAGTTTCACAGTCATACAAACTGCAGAAATGGTGAAAACTCCCAAGACCATGGAATACCTGCTGCACACTAAAGAAACTGTATTTGCAGTGATTTTCCTTTGGAAGACAGTTATCAGCATTTTGAACTTTGGAACTTCGTGAATCGAGCCCTTGACACTCTGGAAATGTGAACATGGCAACCTGTAGTGTCATGAAATATAAATTCATTACTGGAATTATATAATTATTATATAATTATAGTTTATTATAATTTTAATAATTTTAATTTAATTTTAATAATTTATTATATAAATCATTATATAAATTAATATATAAGTAATTATATAAATTATATTAATAAATATTTGAATTATAATTCATTACTTATTATTATTATTAAACCTTCCATCCACCTTCGACCCTTTACAGTTCGCTTATCGGGTTAACAGGTCCACTACGGATGCTATTTCAATGTCACTCCACCTCTCACTTGATCATCTGGAGGAAAAAACAATTATGTCAGGCTGTTGTTTATTGATTTCAGCTCGTCATTCAATACAGTGGCTCCTATGCAGCTTATTGACAAGCTTGTACATCTTGGAGTTAGTGAGCTCATATTCAACTGGATCCTCGACTTCTAGATGAACAGACTACAGAAAACATGTGCAGGAACAACACCTCAGGATGCATAATATTCAGCACCGGTGTTCCTCAGGGTTATATGCTAAGCCCTCTGTTGTTCACCATCCTCACCCATGACTGTTCTGCAAAACACAACACCAATCACATCATTAAGTTTGCAGATGGTACTATGGTTGTGGGCCTCATCAAATGGGAGGATGAAAGAGCTTACAGAGACGAGGTCTACTCATTGATTAACTGATGTGCTAAGAACAACCTTGACCTGAATGTCCATAAAACAAAAGAAATCATTATAGACTTCAGGAAAAGGTCAACAATCCACTCACTGCTCATGATAAATGGTGAAGAAGTGGAAAGGGTCAAATCTACAACGTTTTTGGAGCTGCGCATTTCGGAGGATCTCTCTTGGATTGTGAACACAGAACAGCTGGTCAAAAAAGCACACCAATGTCTCCACTTTCTCAGAAGGCTCAAAAAATCAAAACTCCCACCTACTGTTCTCACCACATTATACAAAGGAGCAGTTGAGAGCATTCTCACTAGAAGCTTCACTGTTTGGTTTGGGAATAGTACAATAACAGAAAGAAAGAAGTTATAGAGTGGTGTGAGTTGCAGAAAAAAATCATGGGCACAAACTTACCATCAATCCAGGATCTCTTTGCAACAAGAAGCATTACATGTGCATCCAAAATAATTTGTGACCCCTCTCACCCTACACATGGCTTGTTTACACAACTGTCTTCTGGCAAGAGATATTGGAGTACCTGCTGCAGGACCACCAGATATTTAAATAGCTTCTACCAAACAGTGTTCAGACTTAGAAATTCTGATACCAGCCACATTATTCAGTAATCATTCACAATATGTATCTCAGCTAAAAAGTGCAATATCTTTTTTTATTCTTTGATGCGGCAATATATTTTCTTATTCATGTGAAATTGCCTGCTGTTTGTTTGATACAGATGAACAAAGGAGGACAAACTTAACGTGCAATCCTACTCTGTCATGCTGCTATGTACAGTATTCTTCTTATGACTGTCTTGGGGGGGGGCTTGTGTGTTTTTGCTGCTAGTATTGGTTTATTTATCCATCTTTGTTTCTTGTATTGAAAATCAATTTTTAAATTGGAATGTTAGAATGTCCTTGTTGTCCTAGAGTCTTATGTACTGTCTGGTGAGTTCATACTCGGAATTTCATTTAGGCTACTCTTGTGTAGTCTTGAATGACAATAAAGTTTACTTTGACTTTCCTCTGGATTTACGAAGCCCTTTATTGCATGCAGGATTAGTCTAAGAGCTATTTTCGGCAATATGGCTGACATGCGATCCAGGAACGAGCTCCCAGGACATTCAGTGAGCTCATAGACTAATCCTGCACGGACCAAGCTCCTGTATGCAAATTACCCTTATTTGCAGGTGAAAACCATGCAAATGAGGGTAATTTGTGATCCAGGAAGCCGGCAGCTGTCCGTGAAGGATGAGTTCAGTCTGCAGAAATGTACTTGGTTAGTAATCGATTACATTTCTGCAAACTACAAAACGGAGCTATGTCAGCTCCAAATAAAGGCTGCATATCACTGAGGAAGGCATTGCAAAATGCGTAAAAAAAAAAACCTTTTATTTTTTTTTCATCGATCTCGCCCATTTAAGCATAGGGCAGTGGCGGGCAATCAGGATCGGGGGGAAAATAATAAAATAAACCTAAAATAAGCATTCTAACTAAAAGCAGTATTCTGCCATGCAAGTCAATGCCAGGCAGAAGACAACCTGGCCAGTGAATAATGGTTGCTAAGGGGGGAGGCTCAGTGTGGGACATGTAACTATGCATTAGCAGGCAATCCTATGCAAATGAGGGGAAGGATAGTGAATCCCAGTTTTCCCCAGGGTGTGAAGCAGGTCCCAACAGTGTAAGAGTATGAATAGTTGGGTGCAAGACTAGGATATAGGTGACATCATGGGCTGTGTGTCAGGCATGCTGTAAGTGGATTGGAGCCCTGTGGTTCGTGATTGCTCCTAGCTTAGCACAGCTAAGCTAGGGTGTGTCTAAACCTGCCTAGTACTCTTTACAAAGTGTAAGCGAGTGTGCGCACCGCACACCGGGTTTTACAGGAAGAAAAAAGAAGTTAAACCAGGAAATAGCAGCTCTGTGCACATTTGAGCTCCGTTTGTGCGGTGCGCACACAGGCATAAACAGGGAGGCAATGGGAAGGGAAAACAGCAGTAGGAAGGTAATCAAGGATAACTAGCTTAGTTGACAGGTGAAATTTATCAGAATCAGCCAATTACACAGGCAGCAGACCAGCCCAGCCCAGCACACCACTATAAACTATACAAACACCTTTCCCCCTTGTTTTTCCCCAAAACTCTGCACCACCGGTGTATACGAATGGGAAAATTTTACAAAACGAAAGCAAGAAAAAAAATGTTAGTGCTTTTGCTATCATAAACCAGCATGTGCAAGAGGCTGAGGGTGGTGAGGATGTGAATGCTGCTGTGCAACCCACAGTGAGAAGATGGAGAAGAGTGTACAGACTCCAGGGTAACCTACCAAGGGCTACATGAGCTGGAGATAGTGGAGCACTATAGTGTGGACAGGGACATCCTACAGCAAATTGTTGAGCTGTGCCGGCCATGCCTCACACACAGAACTAACAGAGGGGAACCCATCCCAGTGAATACCAAGGTATGTGTAGACCTAAAAATACTAGCTACAGGTACTTTCCAAACGCCAACTGGGAATATGATGGGAATTTCACAGGCATCAGCATCTAGGGTACTCCACCAGTTCCTGAATGCCATGTCAGCACATGTCGGTGAGCACATATATTTCCCCATCACCCGTGAGGTGTTGGCCAGCAGTATGTATCTCTTCCACCAAATAGCAGAATACTCTGAAGTAGTGGGTGCAATAGACTGCATGCACATATGTATCAAAGCACCACCTGGTGAGCAGGGTAGGGTCTACATCAACCGCAAGGGCTTCCCCTCCATCAACTGCCAGGTCATGTGCGATGCCCAGGCATAATAATGAATGTGTGTGCTGGCTGCCCTGGAAGCTACCATGATTCCCACATCTGACATCTGATGCAGCTGTACCAGACATTTGCCAATGGGGACATCCCACATGTTCACCTAATGGGGGATGCTGGATACGCACTGGAGCCTTGGCTGATGACACCCAGCAGAAATGCACACACCTGAACAAGAACTCCATAATAAGGCACGCGCACAAACATGAATCATAATAGAGCGTGTGTTTGGGATGCTTAAGTCACGTTTCCATTTCCTGGACACATCTGGTGGAGCCTTGCAGTACTCACCAACTACATGTACCCAAATTGTCCTTGTATGTGCCATGCTACACAATATGATCCTGTGCAAACAGCTGCAGCAGGAACAGCATGGGGCAGGGCCGCACAGCCTCCCACCATTGCCAAGTCCTGCACAGGCACAGAGTGACTCAGAGGAGGAACAACCTGAGCCTGCCCCAGTAGGCAGAAGGAGGTGTGCCCAGTATGCCCTGGCCTTGGCAAAGCGGCAATGCATAGCACATGTGCTGACACAGTACGGACCCAGGGAATGCCACCTCTCTCTGACTCGCACATATAGTAAAAGGGATGCCAAACATGACACTACCTGTACTCAACCATGTATAGGGAGTGTACTATGTGCATCCGACATAGGCAGCCCTGCAGCACCACCCTCAATACTGGGATACCCACAAGGTAAGTGACTCACACATGCCAGTTGGCAGGGTCACATACCCAACAACAGTTACAGCCAGCAGGATAGGTGTAGACAAACACAAACAAATGATGTGCTATGGCCTCTGAATGAGCCCTAGGGGTAACCCCACCACAGCCCTACACAGACAGACTACAGCAGGCCAGGCAGTTTGATGTAAGTTGTGAAGGCGAGGAAGTCAGAAATTAATATGTAGGTAATTAAAGCTAAGATATGTAGTACACTGGTATGCCCCTAGCCAGCACGATAGGTAAGACTACAGAATGAAATGGAGTACCTGACATACCAGTACAGTCCTAGCAAATGTGTACAAGTGTCAGGTGTGCCCCCCCCCATCCTACATACACTTATAGTAACAGTCAGGTGTGCTCCTCCCACTCCTGTGTAGAAATGTAGTAACAGTCGGGTGCCCCCCTCCCCGCTATGCAGAAATGTAGCAACAGCCAGTGCCAAATGACCGATGGATACCCTGCAAACACAGCATGCTACCTGTCGGTGTACAACACAAAGGTCAGCACCGCAGTATAAACTGGACTTGATCCACACATGCAATACAGATGGCCATACTGGGCATGCTCACACACTTAGAGGAATAAAGGCAATGTCAGTCAACAACATACTGAAAGGTTATACTGGGCATGCTCACACACCTAAACACATGAAGGCTATGTATGCAAACACCAGTGGACCAGACATATCTGGCAGTCGCAGTTCTTAGTGCGTACACATGTCATTATGCACCACTCCTGCCTTGCATACACAGTGGATAGGATTACAGACATATATGTAAGGACAACACACTATAATAAACCAAAGGTAGATGGACATAGATGTGTAGAAGAAGGTGACCGTGACAAGAAGTCATCTGGGCCTGTCCCACCCAGCACACAACCAAAGGCCCCAACCACATGAGGTGCAGATGTCACTCACTGCAGATACTAGCCACCAGTATCTGTCAGCATGACAGACTATGTGGTGCACGTGCCAGCTGTGCAACATGACTGTGCAAGGAAGTAGTCATCTTGTAGCAGTATACATGTACCTGTGACATATGACCCCGTGTGTGCCCACATGTGGCATGTCAACCACTACATGAATGGGTTATGGCCCATGCACACACTGCCCTCCCCATAGCAGTATTATGACAAGCCTGCTGAGATCATCCAATGTGAAATACACCTTTGGGAGAGCTGTAGCTCAGTAATCTCCATGCCACATCACATAACTGCATACTGCTGTAGTGATAAACTAGTTAGGTAATAGTTCTAATCCCAGACTTGGCAACTGTGTGTGTGTCAGAATGAGTAGAGAGCAATAATTTTTAGGCTACTTACACTCCGTACAATTCATATACTCAGCTTTGGCAAGGCTGCTGATGACACTCACCTAGAAATACACCTCTGGGAAAGTTATAACCCAGTAATCTCCATAGCGTGTCCTGTAACTGTGTAATGTTGTAGTGTAATAAAGTAGTTAGGTAGGTGTTCTAACCCCAGACTTGGCAACTGTGTTTGTGTGTGAAAGACTGAGTAGAGAACAATGCTTTTTAGGCTTCTCACACTCTGTACAATTCATATACTCAACTTTGGCAAGGCTGCTGATGTCACTCACCTAGAAATACACCTTTGGGAAAGTCATAACCCATTAATCTCCATAGTGTGTCCTGTAACTGCGTACTGCTGTAGTGTGATAAAGTAGTTAGGTAGGTGTTCTAACTCCAGACTTGGAAACTGTGTTGGTGTGTGTGTGTCTGACTGACTATGCATTTTAGGCTACTCACACTCCATACAATTCATATACTCAACTTTGGCAAGGCTGCTGATGTCACTCACCTAGACATACACCACTGGGAAGGGTGTAGCTGATAATCTCCATAGCGCGTCCTGTAAGTGCGTACTGCTGTAGTGTGATAATGTAGTTAGGTAGATGTTCCCACCCCAGACTTGGCAACTGTGTGTGTCTGTGTGTCTCTGATTGAGTAGAGAACAATACTTTTTAGGGTACTCACACTCCTTAGATTTCATACACTCAACTTTGGCAAGGCTGCTGATGTCACCCACCTAGAAATACACCTCTGGGAAGGTTGTAGCTCAGTAATCTCTGTAGCTTGTCCTGTAACTGCATACTGCTGTAGTGTGGTTTAGAACTGTGGTAGGGTTTCATCTCCACCCATGGCAGTTCTGGATGTTTTGTGTGAGTTTCAATGTCTGTGTATGGAGCAATGCATTATGGGCTACTCACTCACAGTACATTTCAAATGCCCTACTTTGGGAATCCTGATGATGTCATTCATTGTAAAATACAACTTTGGGGAAAAAGCTCTTTAGTAATCCCTGTGGTGTGACTTATAACTGCTCCATGTTGTAGTGTTATATAGGCCTTGGTCAGGGGTTTTATACCCCACACATGTTGGTTGTGGATGTTTTGTGTGTGTCTCACTCTCTGTGTTGGCAGCAATGCATTTTAGGCTAGTCACTCGCAGTACAGTTGAAATGCCCTAGTTTGGTAGTCCTGCTGATGTCATTCATTGTGAAATAAACCTTTGGGGAAGAAGTACTCCAGTAATGTCAGTGGCGCATACTATAACTGGGTAGTGCTGTAGTGTAATAAACTAATTAGGTAGGGGTTCTACTCCCAGACTTGGTGTGTGTGTGTGTGTGTGTGTGTGTGTGTGTGTGTGTGTGTGTGTGTGTGTGTGTGTGTGTGTGTGTGTGTGTGTGTGTAACTCATACCCGGTGGAGGGGGTTTTGCTTATTTCTTTTATGGTGGCCCTACTATATATCACAATGTCAACCATACAGGGATAACAGATGCAAATTTGCTGAGAGGCTGTGGTGCAAAGCCACACCCATACATGTGACATCAAGACCAGCCAATCACAGTTAGCAACTCCATTATTATCCAGAGCACACACTCAACCCATGTGTTATACACACACACACACACACATGCCTATACGCACAACAGCCAATATGTGGGTAGTACACTGCATATTGGCCACTGACAATAACTATGCAGTGATAGCAGTGGGCTACAGAGGGCATGTCACCCTGCCCATCTGTCCAATATGCACGTAAATGCAGACAGTGAACCTCCACCATGTTCCCCAATGGACATCTGCACCACCTGTGGTGCCTTCACATGTGACTCACAATGGACATACCATGCCTAACAACATGCCCTGTATGGACAGATGACACTGACAACAGGGAATGCTGTTAGCATGCTATCAATGTAGGTGCAGGGTAAACCTGCTGCCCATTACCAGTTCCTGCCACAGGAGGGCAAGACTGGTACATCTGATAATACTCTGTGTTCACAACATAGACCAGACACCCCAGGTACAGTTCCACATGTCGCTGTGCATGCATATGGGAAGTGTGCACATCCCAGACACCATACATGTCATGGACTAAGGAATACACACATGGCAAGTGATGCACAGCATTGGCCACATACAGTAGTCACCCAGGTGACTGGATGGGGGATGTAATACCCACCTGTGTGGGCAAATGCAAAAACTACAAGCCTGAGCCACAATTCAGACCATTGTCATGTGGCCTGATGCCAAGGTATACCCATGGCCTACCCCTGCACAGCCTGCTGGCACAGTTGACCACCACACACCCATGCAGACATGCACACATTCATGTTGGAAATGGCACCCTGTGTGTTCGTGTGTGTGTTAATATGGTACATATGTCCACATCCACACTCACTACAACCCCCCAGGGCATACTGAAGCATGCTGTCTGATGTCTGACACCTCCTCATACTCTGTGCCCATACGACCTCCATATGACCAGTGTGGTGCATGTGATACCTGCACATTCTTCAGTTTTACTCTCCCACTTCTCCCTGACATGTATTTGCCTCTTTCTGCCTCCCCCACTCCTCTCTCTGGTGGATGTGGGGACCCACACCTGCTTTGCTTAGGCAGCAGCATGTGTATTTTAAGTGATGCTCATGATCAGCTGATGGCCTCTGCATGAATTGAAGCCCTCCCCTAGCTGATTGCATGTGGAACAGATGTGATAACATTCCCATAGCCAAATGCATGGAAACACACTCCAATACCTAGGAACATCATGGTGGTGTTGGCCATTTTCAGTCACTGTGAGCAGGAATTAGATCTGTTGTTTGGCAAACAACATCTCAGATGGATTGGTGATTTACCTCTAACAACATGCACTGTGGAAAGAGGGCGGGAATGTGCCTGACCTGCATACTGCGTTTGGAGTAATGTTGCTTTAACAGTGTTTGTCTGGATATGCCTGTCATACATGTCACAATACCTGCCATGTCAGTTCCATGTATATGAGGAATCCTCATCTGCAGGGTCATGTGCAGACTGGTCAGTGTTGTGCCTTTGGTGTCATGTGTTAGCCACAGTGCATTTATCTGTGGAATGCAGATGGTAGTGTGAGGATTGCAGTCTGTAGATGGTGAAGGCCATGACAGTTATTGACTTCATATCCCTCATAGGACATATGTTACAACAAATCCTGTTACAATGGTAAATTTATGAGGTTATCACAGCAACATGTCTATACTGGCCCTGTGTATGTGTTGTCAGCCACACCTCTGTCAACCTTTGTACATATGTCATGGTGCATATGTGCTGTATACCAAAAAATAGTGTCATCATATCTAATAACAAGCCAATAATATATCAGATTGCTGCACATGTCATGTAGAGTAGGGGTTATATTTCATGACATAACCTGGACATTCTGTGGATATTTGTACAGTACTGAGGTCTGTGTAGTGATGGTGAATGTCAACAGTGTGTGTATTGTTAATATGTACTTTAGCCTGTGTACAGACTGTGGTAGATGTCATTGTTCTAGCTCCCCTTCTATCTGATGTTACATGCTGCCCCACTGTATGGTACCATTTTGCCGTACATGTTTGTAGGGCCATACACACACATGTCCCATACCACAGACAGCCAGCAGACCAAACTGTGTAGCAGCCCAGTATATGTAGGGTCATTCTGTGAGTGGAACATATGAGGATGGTGTAGAACAGATAGTCCATATACTGTAATATTATGCTAGCTTACCATATGTGGCTGTGGCTGTGTTCACATTGATTGTGGTTATGAACTTTCACACAGGTGTATCTTACGCTGTGCTGTGACATGGCTGTTGAGCCTGCTATATATGCAGGTACATGTGTATTCCCCCATAGGAGATGTAGGCCAGTGTTGAGCCAGTCTGCCTGTAGCCTGTACAGTGCATTGTTACATGCCTAGCAGCTTAGTGTACTTACCCAGTGAGATGTCATGTGCAGATACTTGCCGGACGTACTGCTGCCGGGCCACCCTTAAAAGTCATGTATATCAGACAGAGCAGTGGGATGCTGTACATATGTATGTTAATATCTAGTGGGTAGTATGTGTCCATGTCACCCCTGTACCTGCAGTCATTATGTGCCAGGCCAGACAGGAGTGTGTGAATCCAAACCCTATGGTGGCAAATGTATACCAGTCGTTATGTGTTATACCCATCTACATGGCTGTCTACATTCATATTGTCAGACCTGGTACACATGTTGTGCACTAAGGGATTATGTGTATACCTCTGGACTGTACACGGTGTGTCTGAAGTTCCACATATATTAGCCAATATTTCTGCTGCACTCCACAGGGGCATTACATGCTAGCAGTGGTACTTAATGATTTCCTTAGGATGTCTGTCAGTAGCCAATGGAATACATGTTATAAGCAGATGTCACCTTCCACATACAATCCCAATGACAGTAGCAAGAGTCTAGTAATATACCTGCTATACATACCTGACATCCCCTTGCACTATGACTTAGGGACTATAGGGGCTGGGGTAGGGCTACACTCCATGTCCAGGACATATGGTGGAAATATATGTACATATACTTATCCAGATAGCCATATATATATCTATATATATATAAAATTACACGTGTACTACTTCCAATTACCACTGTCATGGCAACCACCCACTATAAATCCCTACAGCATGTGGGCGTGGCCCCTTTACATTTCCTGTATGATGGACATCCTTCCTGTGTGTGGGCATCAGTGTTACAGACAGCAGGTAGCAATACATCTTACAGGAGAAACTGCACACTCAGAGTGGGCACATATTTGTAGGAGGATCAGGAACTACAGACAGACTGTGAGTAGAGTTGTGCTATGCTTTATATAGTACTGGTGTTACAGGATGTGTGTGTGTACATACTAGTCTGCCTTGGAATGCAGTCTGTTTGCATAGCTCACTACTGTGGGGCTATCCTCTTGTTGGACAGAGGTATGCCTATCATGTGTTGTCCGTCCACCACACAGGCCCTGTGTCAGATATTACACTTGCAGTGTGTGTGTTGCATGCTATCAGTACATGGCTACATCCATTTCTGTTTCTAACCTCAATTCCCTGACTAAGGGTATGTTGCAGACGATCCTGTAACACCAGCACCTTGCTTAGTGTATGGCAACAGTGTTCCACATATGTGCTTGTGTTCCAGCCTCTGTCCTCCATCTACATACTAAGCTTTGCATATATGTCATGCTGTTGGGGGTTGTTCTGTAGTGGGCTGTGAGTATATCACACTGCCATTGCTGCCATTAGTCCACTGCTGTTGTATCCCCCACACATACAGTGGGGCTGGGGCCATATATGTGTGGGCGTCACCTACACAATACATGTGTGCGCTTATGCACTCCAGAGGCCAGTGTATGTAACAGTGGTATATGGGCCTGTATTATTGAGTCTAGGTGGGGAGCACCATAAATGACCTAGGCTGTTACAAAATGTGGGGGTATCAGGCGTGAGCTGCCACAAGGTATCTGGATGTACAGTACTGTATACTTCACCTATATTGACATTACTTACATGAATTGGGGTACTGCAAGCATACTGCCTCCTGCCATACAGACTGTTCTGTTTGTCGGTGTGCTCGTGATGGTGTCAGTTATGCCTTGTTATGTACCAGTTACAACCCATTTGATCACAGAACGTCTTTACCTCCTACTGAGTTTGCACAGAGTGTAGATAGAGACTGCTGAAGTACACACTTGCAGTACATACTGTTGATTGTTTGGCATCCTGTGGCCCAGTCTGTCTTCACTATTGTACAATTAGAAGGGCTTGGCCTGGACAGCAACAGTTGTGAACCTTTCCAGACTACTGTATCAGTGTAACTGTTTCACAGTTGCAGTACTCTGTTTGTATGATTGTCAGTATCTGAACAGCTATATGACATGGCATATAGAACTGTTATAGTACACAAACAAAGGATTCACATTTCTGCAAACCTGTGTGTGGTGTCTTTCCTATGACCTTTCTATGGGTATATGTTACAGGCAATGATTGACATTTGTGTGGGTGGCCCATTCAGTGTCCAGTTGTTAAGGTGTTAACTGTAGGCATAGTGGCTGTTCCATATTGTGTGCACCATCTACATATGTATCTTACTGTACATATATATGTGTGTGTATGTGTAGTCACATATATATATATATATATATATATATATATATATATATATATATAGATATATATATATATATATATATATATATGTGTGTGTGTGTGTGTGTGTATATATATATATATATATATATATATATATATATATATATATATATATATATAGATATATGTGTATATCTGTATGCATATCTATGCCAGCATATCTGTCTCCTGGGGATGTTGATGGCTTCCACATATTACATGTCCTATGGGAGGCAGACTGTACTTGGTAGTGTATTGCAGGGTGCACGTGTTTGGCTGTGGGGGGATGCCTATTCGTACAAGTCGTATAGTGTGTGGGGCCTCTCAATCTCATTAACTATGCATGTGGACATATGTGTATTTGTTAATCTGCCATTGCTCTCTACAGATGTATGACCTTATATACCTATAGATATATATATATATATATCTGCTAACATATATATAACTATGTCCGTATATACCTACATAGATATATATCTGCGTACACATATGTAACATGCTGTGTATATGTATACTCACTGGCTATGCCCTTGCTCAAGTCCTGACTGATCTCAGCTTCCATCTCTCTTTTCAACTCTTTCCACTACTCTTCCTCATGTCCCTATCACTACCTTTACCCCCCCCCTCTGTACTTCACCTACCATCCACTTGGATATTACTTTTCCCATATATTTTCTTCTCTTTATATTAGTGCAGCCTATCATCTCACCTTGTATCTAAATCACCCAGCTGATGAAATCTGTTTCTTAAAACTAGTGCCCTGACACAAATGTCTGTCAAAATTGTTAATACTGTAAATAGTTGAATAGAGTCTTGTGTGAGTTACTTGCTTTATTTCTTCTTTAATTACTCTTCCAAAGATTTTGTAATAGAAATCCTCACACTATGTTTAGTTTTTATATATTACTTTTGCACTGTTACTTTGCTACTTGGGAATAGTTCTTTACATGCTTATAATTTCTATCTTATTGTGCTTTTTTGTTTATTTTTATCATTATTATGTACTAGTATATAGTGGAGTTTTTTCTCCTCGGCCTCTGCTGAAAATGGACATGTATCCAGCCAGACTAGCCCGGTCAACAAATGTAAAATAAAATAAAATAAAATAAATGTAGACATATAGGTGTAGACATATATATATATGTTGATTTAGGCATATGCGTGTATATATGTGCATATATAGAGATATATATGTATATAGAGTTAGAAAAAAAAAAAAAAAAATATATATATATATATATATATATATATATATATATATATATATATATATATAGATATGTTGTATCTGTTTAGATTTTAATATAGTTACATACACAGACTTCTGGGTGTTGGTATACATTCTCTGTACTGTTGCATGACAGGACTGGATGATATGTTTCTGAAAACATTGAATATCTGTGTATCTGTCATGGCTTAGTGGTACATCACTCTGTCTAGGGTGTGTGGGGTCCTTGGTTTGAGCCTTGCAAGAGTCGTTTATTTTGTTGCTGGGCAGAATACGTCCTGTTGGATATAGAGTTATTAAGGCACTTTAAAGCAGTTGTAAGCAGGTTTGCGCGGAGCTAAGCATTGCCTGCACAGGTTAAGCAATTTAGAAGCTAACTGAGTGTATGAAAACGTAAGTGGAGGTTAGGAGTGCTTACTGTCACGCAAACCCATGCAAACCTGCTACAACTGCTTTAAAGTACCTTAATCAATCTGTGTCCAACTGGCCGTGTTCTGCCCAACAGCAAAAACAACAGCGCCTGTAAGGCTCAAAACCAGGACCGTTCACACCATACACAAAGTGATTTACCACTGAACCATGGCAGATATGCATAATCATGATGTTTTCACATACATATCATCCAGCCCAGGTATTTAACACTGCAGGGAATGCATTCCACCATGTAGATGTATGTGTGTGTGTGTGTGTGTGTGTGTGTGTGTGTGTGTGTGTGTGTGTGTGTATGTGTGTGTATATATATATATATATATATATATATATATATATATATTCATATTTAAATGGATATAGCATATCTACATATGTAGTTATAGCTATATATATATATATATATATATATATATATATATATATATATATATATTTTTTTTTTTTTTTTTAAATCAAAGCCAACCACGTCCAATGAAAAAATGAAACAATAAAGCAACAAAAATCAACTGCAGTTGATCATTTATTAAAATAACCACATACTCAGTAAAACAAAAAACATGAATGTATTCAGTACTTCGTTTTCATTTAAACAACTTCATCAGATGTGGGCCATTACAAATCAATTCATTTAAATACTATGAATTAATGACATCATAGATTTGATTATCCAATAGTTGAATTAAAACCATTAAATATGTAAAATATGGGAATAACACATTATATACTTTTATTATTAAGAAAATAATGAATATATTTTAAAATGTAATAAATATGCATTTTAAAAAAGCATTTAAAAATGTATATAAATATATAGTTAAAAAAACTACTTAAAATGCTTGTGTGATGATAGGCAAAGGGTACAACTTAGTAGAAATAAAGCATATATGGCATGGCTGCACAAAATATGAATGCATTTATATAAACCTATACTTGAAATGTAGTTATGTACACACAATAGCAGGTGATGGTGCAGTACAGCATCACACACAAACCTGTAATTACACACATGTCAGCATGCAGGACATGTGGTGCTCAACAGCATTCAGTACAACTGTAGTCAATTTCCATTACCAACATTATACATGGCTGTGATTCATGTAGGTGATGCACCTACAGACAGCTCCAGCACCCCCATAACACACACAATAGCAGGTGATGGTGCAGTACAGCATCACACACAAACCTGTAATTACACACATGTCAGCATGCAGGACATGTGGTGCTCAACAGCATTCAGTACAACTGTAGTCAATTCCCGTTACCAACATTATACATGGCTGTGATGCATGTAGGTGATGGCCCTCCCCCTGGAACACACTGCACCCATGTCCACAGCATTGCTGTGCATCTGTTCAGCACCCTGGCATGTACTGTGCACCATACCTCACATGTACACACCATTGCAGGATGTGTATCTGTGTGTCAGTTATGTTTCCTCTGCTGCTCACAGCCTCTGTGTGTTTCTGGATTATATGTGGACACATGTGTTTAGTGAATGCCTGATGTGTATTCACAGATGACATCATCAGTGGTGCATGTATGAGTGATAGAATATCATTAGACCGACCACAGACACAATGTACTGTATCTATGGTGAGTGTGGAGACCATTATTGACATGGCACTCTCTTTCATGACATGCCATGGCACAACACTACTGCATATGGCAACACTACACATACCTGATATGTGACATATGACCTAGGCAGTCAATTGCATTACAGGCCATATGTGTCAGTTGTGCAAATGCTGGTTGGGTTGCATACCATTTGTGGGTGCATATGTGGGCAAACACATATCATGATGGTGTGTAGCAATAACTGCTGTGTGTAGTACTGTGGTCACTATACCTGGCAGGGGTATAGTAGCATGGGTCATCATCATGAGCCAGTAGTTGGTCAGTCAGTCCTGCAAATGTTCCCCAAACCTGCATGTTTGCATACTAAACATGTGCACAGCCCTTGGAGGTCATACAGTACCATCACTAGTGCCATGGCGTAAGGGTTATGTCTGCCACACTGCCTGAACTTGACTGTGTGCAGATAGAGCCATTCTCAGTGGGTTTGTCTCTCCCCTCCAGTGCACTGTTGTGTTTCAGGATGACACACCCTCACCATCTCCTGCTACATTGCAAATGCTCGACATCTGTGGCCTACACATGTGTGTCATATTGCAGTAACCCAAACTAGTAACACCATGTGTACTGGCATATTCCCTGCCAATGCAGGGCAAACATGCAGGTGTACAGTGGCAGCAGCATTGTACAGATGGGGATGTCATCCCTGGGTTGGGGTGAGGTGTGGATTGTGCAGCGCATGCATCATAACTTCATCTTCCTGGACTTCCCCAACATGGTGCTGGTACATCAGATCACATTGCAACACATAGCTTTGGCAATTTCCCACCATTATGCAGGTAATATCTGTATTGAGTCCTGGCTGATGTTGCCTGTGGTACACATAGGTTTATAGGTGAGTACTGGTCTATTGGTACTGGGGCCTAAATAAGCTTAGCCACAGGGGTTCCCAGCCATGCACCACCCAATAATGTTATTCCCCTGTGCCCCTGTCAGGCTGTGGCACAGATGTACTACCCAGAATGAATTCCCCATTTCCCATCCACTTGTCAAGTGGTTTTGTAAAGAGGCCAGTGAGTAGCATTACCTGACATGAATGGGCAGTCTATTCCAGAGTGTGTAAATTCCCCAGGACAGGGTCCTATCCCTCCAGTATGTTCTGTGTAATGTGTTGATGAGGTTTAGAACCCTGGAGCGTATGTTTGCAGAGGGAGTGGGATTTATTTATGTGTAGCATGTACAACTGCTCTGTGTATGACATAGCTGTGTATGTTAGGCAGATGTCAGCTGTGTCTGGGCAATGTGCACTGGAGTGTAGCCACAGTTGTCTGAGATCATCTGTGGATTGCATGTGTTTGAGGCTGGTAATCCCATTAGTGAGGTGTGTGCTCTGTCAGTGAACATGTACAGCATGCATTATGGGTAGGTGTGTTAGATGTGTACATGGCCTACACCTTAGCTATGACATGCACAGTGAATTGCCAATTATAACCGTAAAGCATACTCACCAGCATCCGGCCGCTGCCTTGCTGGTATCCCAGAGGTACCTACATTAAGATGAGATAGAGTTGATGTCAGTGGCCACAGCTGTGGCATTGCTACAGGGTGGGTGCAATATTACAGTAAAACAACAGCTGAAGTCCACAGTACTACAGATTATGCATAACTGCTTATCAGTACTACACAGCAACAGACTCCACATCTCACATATGCATGATATACCTGTACAGATGCATACACAACAGTGGTCTACTGATATGCCCTGGAACCTTACCTGCATGCTTCGTGTCTGGTGTGTGGGTAGCACCCACCTCCATGACTGTATATGTCAGTAACTCTTGTGGGTGGGCAGGTGCCACCAGGCTCATGAGCAGCTCCTCCACTCTGGTGAGGGGGGAATGGATGTTATGACCCCCCCATTGCAAGGTGGTCACACTGCACGGCAGCGGCACGGCGCCGTACATGGCGGAGCAGGTCACTACAATGATGGCGGACCTGCTCATATGTATGACTGTGCATCCACTCCTCATTCACCCGCAGACCACATCGTTCCACATGGCGGTCCACTCATGCTGGTCCTGGCTTGTCCTTGAGAACAGCAGCTGGTAGTGCTGGATGATGCTGGTGAGTATTATGTCATCCTCAGCAGCACTTTAAGTGAGATTCCTTGGGTGCGCCATACTCCCTGAAAGACATAAAGATGGAAATATGTCTGAGAAACTCATATGGCATGTTTACCATAATACAATATGCATAGTCTCCTGCCACCATATCAGCTCCAACCTAATGTTCACACAACACAAATGGTATGTCTCCGGTTTATCTACCATTGGGACATATATTGTATTGTACAAAACATTTTGCTATGTGTTTATAGACATGCTCCCTGTGGGGACACTAGAATTGCTGGGCTGTTACAGAGTATTTCACCTGCATGCCTTTGTCACTCCCACTATGTTTCCACATATGCATGTGGTATGCTTGCTATGTGATTGATACACATCTGCCATGCTGTGTTATTGGGGATATCTCTACATGCTGTTGGACATGTTCTGGGATTGTGTGGACTATTACAACCCACATATGTTCCATGACAGTTACACACCAGTATGTGTAGGGGTTATTTGCCAGCAGTATCACCACTGCCACCTAATGTGCACATGTTACCAGTCCACATCATATCCGTGACCCACCATGGAACCTCATTATCTACTATTACGGCACTACCATCATGTGGAACCACCTCAGGGGATGGTGTTTCCCCCCATGGAGCACACACAGACATATGTTTGTTTATGTGTCTGTGTATATATATATATATATATATATATATATATATATATATATATATATATATATATATGTAGACATACACACACACACACATATATGTATATATATATATATATATATATATATATATATATATATATGTGTGTGTGTGTGGGTAGACATACACACACATATATGTGTGTGTGTGTATATATATATATATATATATATATATATATATATATATATATATAAATGTTGAATGTTCTAATATTGACCCCTATTCAGCGAACGCTGACAACATCGAACATGCAGAACAGGGAAAAAATTTGCTGTTCCGACACACATACACACAACACAAGCACACCAAACAAACAGCAATCCACACACATACACCTAAAAGTCTACATCTACCCTACACTAAACTGTAAATACACTACTAGCTATCCACTTACCTTAACCCAAACCCTAACCCTAAGATCCATCAATATTGCACACTCATCTCACCCGTGCCCTAACCCTAACTCACCTACCCCGCTCCCTAACCCTCACGTCCACACAATCACACACTTACCTGATCCTGACCCATAACTTTCCACCACAGTGCTGAAAATAGCGAAGCCACAGGAACAGCCAACCGAATTCCTTCCCTAGGAAGAAATTCAGTGTTCTGCAGCTTCGATATTTTCAGTGTTCGCTGAATAGGGGTCGACATTAGGACATTCAAATTTGTGAAACTTCGATGTTCTACTATAGATCCATGTAGATATCATTATGTGTTGGTTATATACCTATATATATGTATAACTGTCTGAGTTTCTGAAGACATACATGTATCACACATATATGTATCCGTATGTGGAGTGCATACAAACATCTGGTCCACACTCTTGTAACTCTCTTTACTTCACAGCTGAACTGTTCTGCCTTGCTGCAGCACAGACAGGTGTCACTTGTGAACACAGACTAACATAAGTGGGGTATATATGGTGACAGATTTTGGATAAGCATATTATACTGCTATGGCAGTTGGGCATGCTATGCTAAACTTTAACATGACTGTCTGGCAGGTGGTGTGGTCTCACACCCATGTGTCTATCATGGCAGTATTAATACCACCACCAGCCATTGGCCACAGTAATGTACAGAACACAGATATCATGGGTCACATCTTTGCCATTCACTTCTGATCTGCACAGTTGACAGGTATGTCCCACTGCCCACAGGGACTGACACTATTGTCCAGAGCAGTTGTTGAGCAGAACATCATTACAGGAACAAGTACGCATGGTACATATATATCATTTCACATTATACATCCTATTATTCTATGCCATATACTACATGCAAATAAATACATATCTGTTTCACAAACCTTTTATGTTTTTTCCACTGTAACAAAACCCTGAGCTTTGTTACTTTTATTAAAGTTATTTATGTATTTATTTTTGTCTTTTTCTCTCTCTCTCTCTCTCTCTCTCTTAGTCTCTCCATTAGAGGGATTGAGCTGGTTTGAATAGATTGCAGCATGCTTTGGGGGTATTGCACATGATCAGGTGATGGCCTCTGCACCAGTCAGTATCCACCAGTTGCTAATTGCATGCAGCCTGCTGTGTAGTACTTCAGATAACCACTGTCATGGCAACCCTGTACTTTAAAATGCTGACCTCTGTGGGCGTTGTCCCTTCATCTTTCCAGTATGGGTGACATCCTTCCTGTGTGTGGACATATGTGTTACAGACAGCAGGTAGCAATACCTCTTACAGCAGAACCTGCAGACACAGGCCAAATACACATTTGGGTAAGGTTCCAGACCTACAGACAGTGTGAGTAGTGTTGTTGTGTGCATTGTATCTTGCTGGTCTTACAGGGTTTCTCTGTACATGGTACATTTGCATGGAATGTTGTCTGTCTGCGCCACACAGGTCTTGTCCCAGATATATCAGTGGCATTCTGTCTGTTGAGCGCTATCAGTACATGGCTACAGCTATTTGTATTTCAGTGTCATATTCCTCCATAAGGGTATGCTGCAACAAATCCTGTAACACCAGCAATTTCCAGGGTGTATAACAGCAATAATGAAAATATGGCCCTATGTTCCTACCTCAGTCCTCCACATATATGCCAGTCTTTGTCCTGCTGTGATACAGAAAGGGGTTGTTAGGTAAGGGCCTGTCATTATTTACCGCTATCATTACTGCTATCATCCCAGTCATGTCATGGACTCCCACACCAACTGTTGGGCCAAGTCCATATATATGGGGGCCACAGCTGGAGAACACATATGTGCCCTTATACATTCCAGAGGTAAGTGTGGGGTACACAGTGTTCCTTGCACTTGTACAGCCTTTTATGGGGGGAGGGGGTTCAATGCCATTAACCTAGGCTGTGACACCTTTTTAGCGATATAACTGTTAAGATGAGGGTCATTCAGTCTGATAGTGAGATGTTAGGTTAAGCAATGTTATGTATAAGATACTGTGACATTAACACAAGTGCTACTTTTCCCCCTAGGGCTTGACTACAGGGTGTAATTGGAGGCTGCTGAACTACATCAGTAATTGTTGATTGTTACGTATCTTGAAGGCAAATCCTGTGTCTACTGTTGTACTAATTGAAGGCCTTGGCCTGGACAGCATAGTATGGTATATATCCACATTGCTTGCATCTACTGTTTTGTGTGGGCCTTGCATTCATCACTGATTACGTATTTCAAAGTTTATGTGGTGTAAGTACTGGCATACATTATTGTATAGTACACAAATAAAGGTTATCTGTGTATGCATACCTGTGTGTCATGTCATGTCCTTTGAATTGTGGGTGGGTATATGTTTAGTGTCAGTGTGGGAATGGTTGCCACACTACACATTTCACAGGTGGCAGTTAAAGGGCTTGTGGCTGAGGGATATACTTTGCACCCAGTACTTCCACACTACTTCTACATATGTATGGCTACTAATACCTTTTGTCTGTGTATATCTGTATGTACCTATATATATCTCTTATAGCTATATCTATATATATGTGTATATATATATATATATATATATATATATATATATATATATATATATATATATTACACACACACATATGAACATATTTATGTGTCTATATACAATTGATGTTATATGATTATTTGTGAGTCATACATATATATATCTACATATAGCTGTCTATCTGTCTACATTTACAGATATATATCTGTCCATATGTCCATGCATGCTCGGCTCATATTTTGGCCTGTACCTCATTCTCTTGGCAATTGACATAGATGATCGCAGCACTGAAGTCAGTAACTAGTGCCGACACTTTTGTGTTTCAGATTTCATCTCCTTCTACATATGTGTTCTAATACATATAACTGTGTAACTAACAACATTTTAAGTGTATTAGAACATTAGTTGACATATATCCCTAGTTGTACCCACATTGTGGCATACTTTGTCCAGACTTCTTGTAATAGAAGGTTGTATGGTATGATATTAATACATTTCCTGTACTGTTGACTGATTGTGCTGGATGATATGTTTGTGAAAACATCAGGTTATGTATATCTGCAATGGTTTAGTGGTAAATCACTTTGTGTATGGAGTGCAGGGTCCTGTAGAGGAGCATTGCAGAGACAGTTTATTTTGTTGCTGGGCAGAATAAGGGCAGTTGGATACAGAGTGATTACGTTACTTTTAAGCAGTTGTAAGCAGGTTTGCGTGGGTTTGTGCAAGAGCAAGCACTGCTAACCTCCGCTTGTGTTTTCTTACACTCAGCTTTGGAATTGCTCAACCTGTGTAGGCATAGCTTATCCCCACGCAACCCATGCAAACCTGCTTACTGCTGCTTAAAAGTGCTTACTGCTGCTTACCCCCACGCTAATTTCTTTAAATGATAAGAAAAAGGGGTTGATAGGAAAGTGGTGAAAAAAGGGGCACAAAGAGGGAAAGACAGTAGGGAAAATAGCTAGGCATGTGCAGGAAGGGTATAAGAAAGGTCCATAGCTGCCCATTTCTTCTACAGCAACATCTGTGCATATACACTGAATTTGGAGGTACATTTGGACCCTCAAACCCCTGGGAGAGTGGTGAGGACAACATATATTCATTATGATGCCAGTTAGACCAGATTACATGTGTCCAGTGGACATGTTTGCAAAATGGACAGCTATGTCTGGGGCGAGACTTTTTTGCGGGAACAGATTGCCCTTTTTTTTCAGGTGAGAGTGGGATGCTTGAGAGGGGCAGTAGGTATATTTGGGGAGGTAGGTTGGGTAGGTGAGAGTGGGATGTTGGGGAGGGGCAGTAGGTATATTTGTGGAGGTAGGTTGGGTAGGTTAACAGACAAGACAAACAAGACGCATACAGGGGCAGTATATGACACATGTGGGGGGTAAACACCTTGGACAGGGAGGGGTGTTTGGAAATCGCAAGTCCATGAGCCCCTTACTGGAAACAGTGAGACTGAGGTCCCCACCCATGGGCAGTCACCACTGCACCTTCACAGCCCCAAAGGTGGCTGTACTGGGGGCTGTGTAGGAGGGGCAGGCTCACCCTCTGATTGTGCCACTCGGCCCTCAAGCTGGCGTATCCAGTCTCAATACTCCAGATCGAGCTCCTTACGCACCTCGTCCCAGACCTGTTGACTGGTGACAGGTTCCCCTCTGCGCCTGCTCCAAGGGGGGGTGAGCACCATCCCCTGCAGCAGTTCCATCTGAAGGTGGCGCAGGACCCACAGAGATAAAGGTCCCAGGCTGGGCCCCAGATGTGCTGGTGCCCAGTGCCATAGCCAGCTGAGGTGGGACAGGTGGGTCCACTGGGACCAGCCTTCCCACACGAGCTATTTTGTAGCAGGTTTATGACAAATATGGGTTAGTAACAGTCAACAGCATTCAGGATTAGTTATAACAGCATGCATAGGTATTCCCATTAACCCAAAACACCAGATTTAACACAGTTGTAGAGCAAGCAGAACACATGCATATATGGAACAACAGTGGCCATTACAAGAGCATGCAGATTTCATTGATGACAATAGGCCACCAATATGGGTGTATTTTAACATAGCACATGCAGAGAAACAAATGTGAATATTTATAAACCATTAGGACATATGTCCCAACAAAACTTTGGAGTGTACACATACCTGTTGAGGAGTGTCATTGGGTTATTTTGCACATATGGTAGGGGTGAGAGAGAGAGAGTTCAGTTAACAACTAATATATCCTTGTAGTTTTCACAACATTCTTAGTCACTGCAGTGATCTTTCCCTTACAAGTATTATTACACTACCCAATGGCCTTATATTGTACACTGGTATGTTTATAGATTATTATATATGTGATTTGTGTCTTACAAAATGGTATGACAAGATGCAGGTGTTAATGCATCACATGTTGAGAATTGCTGTCATACACTTTGGGTGAGGTGCTACAATGACAGGTTTGTTTTCATATACATTCTATGACTATGTACACGTTTGACTATCAGTTATATGTCATTAACGGCTGCCTACATTTCTTGGATCATCACACTGATTTTTCAGGGGGACGGGGTACCAAGCTGGCGATATGGGCCATTTATCTGGACATGCTGGACAGATTGGAACAGTTGTGGGGTATGAATATGCATGCATCTTTCAATTTGAACATTCTAGCAAATTCTGTACAGTTGAGGATGATTCTGTACAGTTGTTGGGTGTAATTATCCATACAGCTTTCTATCTGAACATCGTAACAATATCTGTACATTTGTGGGGTATGATTATGCATACAACGTAGAAGCGCTCCCAGGATTCAAACCCCTGATGTGTGTGACAAAAAATTATAGCTAACATCACAGTACACTGTGCTATTAGGGAATTGATGTAAAGCTTTCTATTGTTTTCTAAGTCTCCTTCACTTGTACAATATCACTGACCTCTTGGCACTTCCAACATTGTTATGCAGGACTTCATACACGTTTTATCTGCATACCACAGTGTGGCTGACACTGCTTAAAATACAACAGTACTATTTATAGTATGCAACAGTTCACCAAAATATGAAAGAAGAGTAAACAGAAGCACTCCAGGGATTATACCTTTCTTCACAGACTATTACACATTTATTTCTACTGGCACACCACTTTCTAAGGCTCTTATATTTATTTGTTATGACACTAAATGCAGACTAATTACTAACCTGCCTCAAGGGCTTGCTGGTTTACAGCCTGCTCATCTGCAGCTGTCTGAGAAATACAGTGATATTTAGCCATACCTATCCGTAGTATACACAAGCTAGGCGATTCTTAACTACTTAGTAGAATGAGTAATTACTCAGTACTGGGGCATTAGCCATTTGCCAAGACTCTTGGATCCACTTTTCCAGTACATCCCCCCTCCACTGCTTCAGGTCAGAATGGTGGTGCCTGACCTGCTCACCAGTCTGGGTGATACCTGTGGCACTGGTGAGGTCATGGGCGAGACTGTCCCAGGCCTCATTTTATACTGCGAGCCCTGGTACTGGCCCTGCAGTAGTCTCTCCTCATGGTGTTTTACCAGGAGCCATACCATGATTTTTGACTCCTGGATGCCCCAGTGCTGCATTCTAAAATGAGTGCCTTCACCCACACCAGCCATTCTGCCTGCAGTAGGAAGCTACAACCAGTTATGGTACGTATTCCCACCTGTGTGGTTTAAATACAGCCGATTACCTGCACTTTTCCGTGACTGGCCGGGTTTGAAAAGGCTAAGCTATGGGCACACCTGCTTACCTAAGGTTGGCAGTGCTTAAAGAGGTATACACTAGGCAGATTGGATTGGCTCCCCTACACATTGCTTACTCTTACTAAGTTGAGCTCTGCTGTGGTTAACATTGCTTAATAGTTAATTAACACTATATTTGCCTTTTGGCAGTGATTTATTATTCATTACAGGTTCTATATGTGTCTGGTATTCATGATTCTACATTTCTACTACTTCTACACTTTATTACAATAACACCTCACATCTATGCTTACTGCAGTACTCCAGTTCACATATTTATGTTATGTAGCAGGTTATTCCACTTCACACTGGACATAGATTCAGTTCACATGTTTGGCTTGATTTTCCTGTGGTGAGGATTAGTTTGCTGATACCTCATTCATATGTATTGCTGTGATGGTTTAGTGGTTAACTACTATGACGATAGTGTACAGGGTCTTGAGTTCAAGACTTGCAGAGGCAGTTTATTTTGTTGCTGGGAAGAACATGGACCACTGGGTACAGAGTGATTAAGGCACTTTAAAGCAGTTATAAGCGGGTTTGCATGGGTTTGCGTGACGGTAAGCACTGCCAACCTCCAGTTACAGTTTATTACACTCAGTTAGCTTCTACTTTGCTTAATCTGTGTAGGAAATGATTACCCCCATGCAAACACACTTAAACATGCTTACTAGTGCTTATGTATACTTACTACTGCTTATTTGTGCTTACACCTGCTTACTAGTGCCTTATTAATTATGACACTGACACTTCACATGTGCATTTACTGCAGTACTCCAGTTCGTATTTAAATGTTATTTAGTAGGTTATACAGCAAAAAGATGTAAAAATATGTTCATATACAGATTTCTCTTGGAAAATTATATGTACTGCAGTGGGACTCGAATCGGGAATGCCTGTTCGTTAGGCGGATGCTCTAACCACTACACTATTGCTGTGCTGCTTCATTTGCATGTATATTCCTTGTTATCCTCTTCAGCCTTTTCAGCTGCTTTAACCATAGCTAAGCAATGGGCACACCCGCACACCTATGGTTAGCTGTACTCAGGGTTTTAAAAAAAAATAAAGGGGGTTCCTCTTTTTATTTTTATGTCCTGTTGCTGTTGTACACATGGGTGACTGTTGGTGGGGATATGCGGACATCTATGAGCGGTCTCACTCATTTATTTACAGTTTCTGCTGTTCTACTTTGCAGGGGCATGTTCATTCTGAGAGCTCTGCTCTCAGACACGCCCTCGGCACTTGTCCATGCTCCATGTAGGATTAGGAGGTCAGGCGCTGCCGTCCTCCTCCTAAGCTGCTGTTTCCATGCAGGACTAGATTAGTCCTGCCTGGAAGATTAGTAAATCCGGGGGTTTGACTTTCACTATAGATATACCATTTCAACAATCTTAATGCTTGTCATGGTACTTGAATATTAATACAGCTATTCTTTGCTGAGGTTGAAGCCTTGGAGTGATATGTTACAAAAGTCTTTTCAAAGTCATTGGTGTTTTAACATCATTTGACACAGAAGTATAACTTGTGTTATGACACAGTATTGAAAGTTTGAGTGCATTTTTGAGTCTAACTCCTTCCAACTGATGACCGCAGTTATGACCTGACTCTTATCCATTGCACTTTTCACTCATTTGTTTTGGAAATGGAAAGGTCTTGTCAGAAGGGACTTAACATCTTTAAAATTAAAATTTAGAGCAACTTGTCATTATTATTATTCACCCCATTCTGAGTATCCCATCCTATGCAGTAGACATAGTGATATTAATATGCACGTATTTGCATGTTGGTTTCTTGTTACAGACATTTATCAGTATCCTTTCTTTTTTGTTCCTGTCTGCTGCAATAGTCACAACCTCCACTGAGGAGCAATCAGCTGGTGCAAAGCCCCAGCATTTTCTCCAAATAAGGAGTTATGCTCTGTCCATAGCATTCTGAGACCCATGAGGAAAGCCTTCATAAGCCTTCTTAGGATGTGCTTAACTTTAAGAACAACAAACTTTCTTATCTTTAGGATTATGTCTCACTTGTCAGTGTCTCAGCATGGGTTCACCAAATTAAGCTCTAGAACATGGTGTAAGCATAAAGGTCACTTTTCCTTCTCTGAAGTGGATGCAGCTATAGATAGTAACCTAGATTCCCATGTCTTGCACATAAGAAAGATCATAGGGTGCACTTCTCCCTCAGCATCATAAAACAGGACAATGCTACTGTATGCTCAGTACTTTTGGTAATGGGTAATCCATGAGACATGGGTCATCTGCCAATCCAGGGATGTTATTATGGAAACTGTGCCTTGATAGTGCCATGAAAGGTCATCTCCAAATGGAGCCCTGTGATGTGTTACGATACAACTCTGCTTAGATTTGGTTTACATTTTGGAAGGAAATTTGGTGTATAGTATAAGGCAGTCATATTTCTAATCATGCAATTAATGAAATAGCTCATTATAGGCATCTCCAGTTTAAATTGCTAGCCTTGTTATCAAAACTAACATACACAAGCTCAGCCTTAAAGCCTGTATAGGGTCATAGGTTCATAGATGTTTACTAGGCTAACAAACACATGGCCCTTTTTAAGCCTAGCCATGCATCCCAACTATCTGATGAGCTCTGATACACTTGATAAGTGTAATCATGGGACTGGCAGATGAACCATTTACAGGTTACTTGTCTGCATCAGAGACATAGGTACCAAACCAGGGATGAATTTCTGGACTCCCATCCAATTGTCCAAGTTGCACTTGAATTGGATTAGGGAGGAACTCTGCTTCACATGGATGGGGAACCTTTTCAATACACGGGGTAGTGTCTGGGATACATACCTATCTCTCCAGCAGGTCCCATTTATATCATAAGCAAGGTTTAAGTCTTTAGAATGGGTAATTCTGGTACTGTTTGTTCTGTGGATATGCAGGGGTTTTGCCAGAGTGGGGTTTGACAATGCCCTGTATGCCAGGCATAAATCTCCCCTCAAAAACCTGTAGGGGACAGGCTACAGGGACAGAGCCTTGAGGCGGACTGCATAGGACATATTACTTATACCCTGTATTCCTTTAGTGAGGAAACTCTGTGGATATTCAAGTTGTTGGATATGCCTGGTTAGGTACATACCAAAAGGGCATTGTACTCACCGATAGGTCTGATGAATGCCAAATACAGTGGAACAACGACCTCCTTGGACCTAGATGCCATACCACTGCTTATAAGCTGCGCAACATAGAATGACTTCCTCACCACTGCAGACATGTGATAATCAAAGACTAGATTACTATCTATGTGTGTCCCTAAGTCCCTGACTACTGGTTCAACTCTAAGGGGTTTGTTGTCAATATGATAGTTACCATGAATTGATGACTTCCCAAAGGATAGTATTATGCATTTCTTGGCATTTAGTTTTAGTCCATGACTCTCACACCAGTTGTTTGTGTCAGCCCCTCCTGGAGAACATTTGCGTCAGTGTGAGATTCAATGACAACTCCTAATTTGCAATCATCTGCAAATTTAGTCAGCCCGAGACCACTGACATTGACCTTGACTTCTGTGAAGTAAATGTTAAAAAGGAGCGGTCCAAGGACTGATCCCTGAGGTACTCCACTTGTGACTGGCCTCTTTGTAGAGGTGAACTCCCCAGTTCTAACTTCCTGGGTCCTGTCTGTGAGCCAGTTGGCTATCCACTGGGTGACATATGGGTTTATACCTAACCTCTTGAGTTTGTCAACAATGCCTGAGTGGGGTATTGTGTCAAATGCCTTGGCCAGGTCAAGGTAGGCAGTGTGAACGATTTTGCCCTCATCCATTGCTTTGGTGACCTTCTCAAAGAAGTCCACCAGACTGAGTAGGCATGATCTGCCCTTTACGAAACCAAACTGGGTTGGGGCCAGTATTCTTGAGTAGTGACATATCCACTGTTTTTAGTCACATTCAACTCCTATAATGATCCTATCAACAGTTATTGTCATTTACAGAATACAGACTTTACTAGGTAAGTAAAGAACAGAATTAGACTGACAGGCCATTCTTCCATAAAAACACACACACACACACACACACACACACACACACACACACACACACACACACACACACACACACACACATGGGTCTACTTTATAGGTTCATAGGTTCATAGGTTTATACTAGGCTATCTGCCCTAAGGCATTTATAAGCCTAGCCCAAATTATTGTGGCTTACGCCACCCCTTATATGAAAAAATACTGTGCCCATTAGTTTGTTGTGCCTCTGTCCAGCAGTGACCCAGAGATGATTCCCGGGGTAAACCTACGATCTCCCATCCACAGGTCTAGATTTCTCTTGAACAGAGTCAGCGAGGTGCTCTGCCTCACATGGACCGGGATTTATTCCACAGCATAGGGAGTCTCTGAGTGATAAATCTATCCCTCCAACACGTCCTATTTATATCCGTGCTAAGGTTTAAGTCGCTTGCTCTAGTGGTTTTGGTGGATTTGGATTTTTGAGGTGGAGCATGTCCATTAATTCCGGGTTGGACATGGCCTTGTATGTCAGGCACATGTCACCTCTGAGCAGACGGTATGCGACTGAATAGAGCTGGAGTTTCTTCAATCTGGCAGCATATGACAGATTTTGGAGTCCCTTTATCCTTTTGGTGAGGAACTTTTGGGGTCTCTCCAATTGCTGCAGATGTCGGGTGAGATACATCCCGAATGGGGCATTGTACTCGATCATTGGTCTGATAAGTGAAGAGTACAGGGAACAATGACCTCACTAGATCTGGATGTGAATCCCTTCATGATCAGGTGGGCAATGTAGAAGGTCTTTCTAACCACTTTAGCAATGTGAGTGTCAAAAGAAAGGCCACTGTCAACCTGGGTCCCCAGGTCCCTGATAACCTCTTCTGTGCTTAGTGGATTGCCACCTATATGGTAGCTTGGGGTTACCTTGTTTTTCCCGAAGGGTATGACTATACATTTTTTGGCGTTTAACTTCAGGCCATGGCTCTGGCACCAGCTATCTGTTTCAGTGAGTCCCTTCTGAAGGATATCCGTGTCCGATGCACTTTCCACTATGGCCCAGTTTGCAGTCATCTGCAAACTTTGTCAGCCAAAGTCCTCCCATGTTGGCCTGTACTTCTGAGAAGTAGAGGCCAAACGATAGGGGACCAAGGCCCGAGCCCTGTGGGACACCACTTGTGACCGGCTTGGAGTCTGACACACCGCCAGCACCCCAAACCCTTTGGGTACTGTCCTTGCCAGTTTGCAACCCATCTTGTGACATATGGGTTTACATTTAAGCTGGTAAGTTTTTCTACAATACCCGAGTGGGGTATTGTGTCGAAGCCTTTGCAAGGTCAAGGTAGGCTGTATGGACTGCCTTTCCCTCATCAATGGCCTTGGTGACTATTTCAAGAAGTCACCAAGTTCAAAAGGCATGATCTTCCCTTGACAAAGCCAAACTGGGTCGGGTCCAATGTCTGCAAGTCCCCTATATCTTTGTTTATAAGCTCCATTATGATCCTCTCCATAGCTTTGCAGACTAGACTTGTTGCTTATGGGGTGGTAATTACCAGGGTCCGTAGAGGCCACCTTTGTGGAGTGGGACCACAGTTGCCGCACGCCACTCCTTGGGCACGATCCTGTGGTAAGGCTGAGATTAAACAGCTGCCTTATGTGCGGGTTTAATTCCTCATTTAGCTCGTAGCACACAGCCGGGGACACCATCCGGTCCCATTGATGCTGTGTTTTTAGCTTTAGAGAGAGCAGCTTTCACCTGCGCATTTGAGATGTCCGGGAGGCTACACTCGGCTGGGATAGTTATCTCTGCTTTAAGAGGGGGTGAAGTTTGCACTGAACCTGTCTGCCAGTATGTTGGCAATGTCTGTGGGTTCAGTGATTTTGTATCATTTTGGACTAATTCTGAGCATATCTGTGAGTTTCCACCCAGGTTCCTAACATAGCTGAAAAAGGCCTTATGATTGTCCTTTGAATCCATGGCAATTTTTCTCTCAAAATTGGCCTTAGTTGATTTTATGAGTGCTCGTATTTTTTACTAATAATGATCAGGGTGACTTCCTTTTATGGATTTTGTTCTATCATGTAATAGCTTTGCCCTCTTATTGTAAAGTTTGTTAATGGCTGGGATCCACCAGACTGGACGATTGACCTTTGTGGAAAGAGTCTTGGTTTTATTTGGGATTGCCTGATCCATGCAGTCCTGGAGGTGTTCATAGAAGGCATTTGTAAGGGCTTCCGCAGCTTGGGTTGTGGTTTCCTCTGACTCAGGGGCCTTGAAGGATACCACACCAGTCTTGAGTAGTGTGAAGTTTGCTTTAGAGAAGTTCTTCACTATGGTCTTTTGTTTGGGGTGGGGCGGGATGTGGATTTCCAGTGAGATTAGTTTATGATCAGATCTCACCAATGAGGGATATACTTCCGTGTAGAGCATTTTGTCCCCATGTTTGTGACAATGAGATCTAGTATATTTTCTCCTCTCGTGGGAACAGTGACTAGCTGTTCCATGGCATTTGAATTTATGAACTCCAGGAACCGTTGGGCTAGAAAGTTAGGGCTTGAGTAATGTTCCCAGTCTATATTCGGGTAGTTGAAGTCACCCAATATGATGGTGTTTGAGATACATTTATACCCTCCAGTGTCTTCAGGAAGGCTGTGTGGGGTTCCTGAGTTTGAGAGGGTGGCCTGTAGCATGCTACAATTTGTAGAGCAGTTTTGCCTATGGTTAGTTGCACCTGGATGGTTTCAAGCTTCATGCGTTGCCACCAACCTGGAGGTGTGAGTATCCTTTATGAATATGGATACACCCCCTCCTTTTGTGGAGTGGTCCGGGTTTTGGGGCCGGAATGCATGATATGAGGTAAAACCTAATAGTGCCGGGGTGCTCTCAGGAGCCTTGAACCAGGTTTCAGTTACAGCACAGACATCGATGTTCTCCATACTGAGAAGGGCCTCGAGTGCATGCATTTTGAGATTTAGACTTCTGGCATTGAGCAGCATTACCCTCAATGTCTTCCCATTTTTGTTTTCTAGGGTGGTAGGTTTAGAATTTGAGCCTTGCCTAAAAAAGGCACTATGGGGGTGGCAAGAGCCTTAGCCAATATCCGAATCCCAGGGTGACAGGTGCAAGGAGCGTGGCTTGTCAAGCATCTCATCACAGGCAGACAGACACTGGATCGCGTTTGAATGACACCAGACATTAAGCCAATTGTTAAAGCTGATCATCTTGTCTCTATATTGTGGCATCATTCTTGGTGAAGGAAGGATACTGCTCAGGGTTAGGGTCATACCTGCCTGGGCTACATAATCAGAGAGCTCCTCTATGTCTCTTTTCATGCAGTCCAGGGAGGTACGTCTCAGGTCGCTCACACCAGCATGGACAATGACTGTGTCATATTTGTACTTGCTGTGGAGTGACCAGTGCTTGTGTTATGTGGCGGATTCTAGCGCGCCATAGGCAGCTTACTATGACCCTCTCCTTGTTCAGCCTGGTGAGTGGGACGCCAGTGTGTCTGACTATGGAGTCACCTATGACAAGTATGTTTGGTGTTGTATTTGGCCTTAAGGGCTGTGACTGCTTTGCACACTGCTTTTGTGGTTTATGTGTTGCTTGTGGGGTGTTTTGAGGTAGCAGTTGTTTGGGTGTCTGCTTTGGAGGCCTCTGCTGTTTAGGTAAATTTTACTCAGAGCCTCCGAGTATGTCTTTGTGTGTTTATGTGTTTGATTCAGTGGAGTGGTAGCATTATGTGAGGCTGGTTTTGTGGTGTGTGTAGTTGCCTTCTCCTCCTGTCTGGTCTTGCCAGTCCTGAGTTGAGAGAGCTCAGCCTCCAGTTTGGCTAAATAGCTGCATCTCGCAAGTATTTGTGTTATGTGGGAGGAGGAGAGGGTTGTCTGTGTACATGAGGCAGTTATAACATTGCCTCAAGATTCCCAGATTCACCAGCTGGACCGGAGAGGAGATTGACAACTGACCTTTGGACATGCTAGAATAATATTGGGAAATCCTTAATTGAAAACAAGGGCCAGTGGGGAGTGAGGGTGTAGTGCTTTTAATTTTTAGTGCTGACTTATATAATTGCTTTAGTGAGCAAGTGCCAGGTAACTTGAGTGCAATGTGTTACAAGTAACTAAATGCAAAACGACAAACAGTAACTTTCTTTCAAGTGAAACAAGGAAATAAGTACAGTAAGCAATGCAGATATCACTAGTGATCCACAGAAGCTGAGAAGTTGCATTAGGTGAATTAGCTTCCAGGGAAATAACAAGCAAACAAACAACAAGCATATAAACAAAGCTAGATTCAGTAGGCCTGGATCTAGTCTATGCTAGAGCAAACAAGGTGAACCAATTTCAGTAAGATACAGTTCAAATATTCAGGCACTATAAACCTTTAACCAGAAAATTCCCAGCTCAGAAGGGCAGAGTCCAGCCTCTTCTCCCACAAGAGTGCAGACCACGAACCTTCTTAATGTAAAATAACTGGCCTGAAGCCCAAGTGCCTAAACCAGAACTAATACACTTGGACACTGGGCTCTCAATCAGCAGTTCCCAACTTAGAAGGATGAAAGCTACCTGTCCTGCCACCACAGTGCTTGCCACAAACCTTCCTAATGTAAAACAACTGGTCTGAAGCCCAAGTGCTTAATCCAAAAGACTTGAATGATAGCTACACTTTAATCAAGTTACAACCAAGCAGTAATAAATACCATTGAATACTTTAGAGAATGTCTGGATTAGTGCTCAAGTTACACAAACAAAGCTAGATCCAGCAGGCCCGAATCCAGTCTATGCCACAGCAAACAAGGCGCACCAACTTCAGTAAGAAACAGTTCAGATATGCATGCACTATAAGCCTTTAACCAGAAATTCCCAGCTCAGAAGGGCAGAGTCCAGCCTCTCCTCCCACAAGAGTGCAGACCACGAACTCTCTTAATGTAAAATAACTGGTTTGAAAGCCCAAGTGCTTAAACCGGAATTAATACACTTTTAGAATAACAGACACTGAGCCCTCAATCAGCAGTTCTCAACCTAGAAGGATGTAAGCTACCTGTTCTGCCACAACAGTGCAGACCACAAACCCTCTCAGTGCAAAACAACTAACTGGTCCGAAGCCCAAGTGTTTAAACCAAAAGGCTTAGAATGAGTTACACCAAGCAGTAATAAATACAATTGAGTATTTTAAGATGATGCAAAAGTAAAAGAAGTAGGTAAAACACAAGGACAGTAAAAGCAGATGAAATTTTTTTTTTTCTGAACAAGTGCTGAGATCAAAGAAACAGATTTGAGTGCTGAAACTAGAAAACTGGCTAGTTACAAGAAAAAAAAAACAAGCTAAAAGTCTGAGAATATCAAATACGATATTCTCGACACGAGTACACTGAAAGCACAAAACATTGAAAATGTAAACAGAAATCTCCATAGGTGGAGATTTCCGTTTACTTCAAAGTAGTGCGATCTCGGAGTTGGTATATTTAAATAGCGGTGGGTGTGGGGGTGCAGGGGGGTGTGCCCCCCCTGCCTACACTAGTTTAAATTCTTTTTTTTGTGTGTATTTTTTTTTGTACTTTGATTGTTTAATAATTCGATGCATATGGTTCGAACCATATGCATTCGAGCAATTAAACTTTTGAGGTCCTAAAGTAGACCCCCCACACACACACACACACACACACACACGCATACACGCTCACACTCACACACACACACACACACACACACACACACACACACACACACACACACACACACACACACACACACACACACACACACACACACACACACACACACACACACACACACACACACACTCGCACATCTATTGAAAATTTACAATTACCAGTCCACCAATTGCATGTCTTCGGGATGTAAGAGGAAAACTGAATGCCCAGAAAATTCCCTCACAAACATAAGCTCTACACAGAATGAACTTCAGCAGAAAATCTAATAAGATAACCTGTTGCTATGAGGTAACAATGATATTCAGTGCAAATCTGTTCTCCCCCAGTAGATTATATTACTTGCTACACCTGCATCATATTTAAATACTGGAATGATAAATATCTAGAAAGTTTAAATAACTTTATCTTAGGAATTCTTCAAATGTTTACTGCACAGCAATTAATGTTTTGGCTATTGGTCACAGTTAAAGGTTACAGTATTCTCCATTAACAAACAAGAAGTACATCATACCAGCAAACAAAGAGGTTAACAGAAACATTCATAAAACAGCAAGGACTGACCATAAGCAAATCACCCTTGACATCCACATCCTGCCCCCACCCCCCAATAAGGAGACCTCCTTAAAAAACTTCTCCAAAGCCAACTTCATGCTACTGAAGTCAAAAGTGACAAACTTCATGACACCCATGCAGACGGGAGCTGAAAGTTTGACTGCTGAATCCTACACTAAGGCACTGCACAAGCACATCCACTCGTGCATGAATCGTGCCATCCTAAATAGAACCAAGATGCTTTCCTCAAAAAAAAGGAAGCCAATCTGGTGGTCCCCTGCCATAAACAAACTTTACAACAAAAGGAAGAAACTGTTGCAGAAAAAAGGAAAATCTCAGGATGCAAAAAACTCACTTGCCAGCCTCAGTAAGAAGCTGAGATCCCTCATTAAATCTTCCAAAGCTAGTTACAAAAATAAAATTGCCAAATATTCCAAAGACAACCACAAGGCATTCTATAGTTATGTCAAGAATCTAAATGGCAATGCTCAGATATGCTCTGAGCTACAACAGAATGGCATTAAATATACTGATCCCAAGGATATTGCCAATATCCTGGCAGATCGATTTAGTGCAAACTTCACCCCCTCTCACCCCCTAAAGGGCCCATCTCCATACCAAAAGATTTCCAAATTCTGGTAATCATAGCCACACAGATAGAAACTGCACTCTTCAAAGCTAAGAATACAGCATCCATGGGGCCAGATGACATCCTGGGCTGTGTACTACATGAACTACAAAATGAACTGGCACCTCATCTAAGTGTCATGTTTAATCATAGCCTCACCTCAAACTCCGTGCCCACTGAGTGGCGCACAGCTACAGTTATCCCACTCCACAAGGGGGGGGGTCCACCTTGGATCCCAGGAACTACTGTCCCATCAGTCTGATGAGCCTGATCTCCAAAGGCATGGAACGCATTATCATGGAACTTATAAACAAAGATATTGGCAACCTTCAAACACTGGACCCCACACAATTAGGGTTCATGAAGGGCCGATCTTGTCTCCTGAACCTGACTGACTTCTTTGAATCAGTCTCCAGAGCTGTGGATGAGGGTAAGGTGGTCCACACAGCCTATCTGGACCTCGCCAAGGCCTTCAACACCATCCCCCCACTCTGGAATCATAGATAAACTTACTAAGCTGGGTATAAATCCCTACATCACTCGATGGGTTGCCAATTGGCTTACTGACAGAACCCAGAATGTAAAAGTAGTCGACTCCAAATCCAGCTCCAGACAAGTGACAAGTGGAGTACCTCAGGGTTCAGTCCTGGGACCACTCTTGTTTGGCATCTACTTCTCTGAAGTACAGGCCAGCACTAAGGGACTCTGGCTAACAAAGTTCACAGATGACTGCAAACTGGGAGCCATTATTGAATCCCCAAATTATGTGGATATTCTACAAAAGGGCCTTACAAAAACAGATGCTTGGTGCCAGAGCCAGGGGCTCAAGTTTAATGCCAAGAAATCTATAGTTATCCCCTTTGTACCCATGAATTACCACATAGGTGGCAATACACTAAACACCGAAAGTGTGATGAGAGAATTAGGGACTCAGGTGGGCAGTGGTCTCACCTTCGATAACCACATCGCCACAACAGTCAGGAAATCCTTCTATGTGGCACACCTCATCACGAAGGGCTTTTCATCCAGAAAAAAGGAGGTCATTGTCCCACTGTACTCATCCCTCATTAGATCCATTATAGAGTACAATGCCTCATTTGGTATGTACCTCAGAAGACATCTGCAACAGCTGGAAAGGCTGCAGAAATACTTCACTAAAAGAATCACAGGCTTAAAGCAGATGCCCTATACTGACCGTCTAAAAAAACTCCAGCTATACTCTGTGGCATATCATCTACTCAGAGGTAATCTCTGCTTAACATACAAGGCCATGTCAAACCCTGAGCTGTTGGACATGCTCCACTTAAAGGAATCCCAATCCCTCAGAACTACACACTCCAGGGATCTAAACCTTGTCATCACAATGAACAAAACATGCTGGAGGTATAGTTTCCTGACGCAGAGACTCCCCATTCTCTGGAATAGACTGTCCATACATGTCGAGCAGAGCGCCTCCTTGGAGCTATTTAAAAGGAACCTTGACGATTGGATGGGAGATAGGAAATTCACCCCAGGGATCACATCAGTCACCCTGCTAGACAGGGGTCCAGGGAAGTAAATATTGTGGGAAGAAATATCCAGGGAATTGTTATGGCTATGCTTGTATAGGCCCTAGGGCTGATAGTCTAGTACCAACCCATGAACCTATGAAAACCTCTTGTGTACTTCAACTTGCTTGTTGTTGAGGGATGGAAGCTCTTAACAGTCTTTTTATTTTTTGTAATTTAGTCAATAAACTCAGCTCTTCAAATGATCTGGATTTAAAGTTTTGCATTTTGGAAGCATGAATTCGACTGGACTCTGTGGAACTACACAAGAGGTTTTGCCACTAACGAATAAGCTTCAGAAAGTAACTTAACAATCTTTAAATGGACAAATGTGTTGTACAGTTCTACCATCCTAGATTACTACCTATCAGTGAATTAAAAACAATTAGGAGTAGATGTCTGCTAGTACTTAAGCTAGCAAACTGATTTATTGGTGGGGATAATAAAAACATTCAGTTATACTATGAAAAAAGTTAATATTGCTGCCTAAAAAAGATGTAATGTGGTGGGTGAAGGGTTTCTAACAGAAGTGTAATGTTATTCCTTTTTTATAGAATTGGTAAAGAGCAATAAAATACTTTGGAAAAAATGCCTCTCCCCACTTATTGCATGGCTCTTTTTTAGATCCTTTATTACATGGCTATTTATGAGCTCTGAAGTGCTGTGTAGTTCATAGGTTCAAAGTTACATATGTGTTTACTAGGCTAATGACCACAAGAGCATTTTTAAGCCTAGCTATGCATTCCAAATCTCTGACAAGTTCTGGTACCACTGATAATTGTAAGCAGGAGTTTGGGAGATAAAGCATTTACAAGCAGGAGCCTGGAAGATGAACCATTTACAGGTTACCCATGTCCATTAGAGACATAAGTATCAAACCAGGGATGAATTTCCTGTCCCCCATTAAAATGTCCAAGTTACACTTGAATTGGCTTACGGAGGAACTCTGCTTCACATGGATGGGGAGCCTGTTCCAAAGAAGGGATAGTTTCTGGGATACATACCTGTATCTCCAGCTGGTGCTATTTATATCACAGGCAAGGTTTAAGTCTTTAGAACTAGTAATTCTGGTGCTGTTTGTTTGGTGGATATGCAAGAGGTACATCAGAGTGGGATCTGACAATACCCCGTATACCAGGCACAGATCTCTACTCAACAGCCTCTAGGAGACAGCCTTGAAGTCGTCTACATAGGACATTTTACTTGTGCCCTGTATTCTTTTAGTGAGGAACCTCTGTGTAGATCCTATTTGTCGGATACGTCTGCTTAGGTACATACCAAAGGGGTCATTGTAGTCAATGATAAGTTCTGGTGAATTGCGAATACAATGGAACAATAACTTCCTTGGACCTAGATGCCATACCTTTGTTTATAAGTAACACAACATAATGATTTCCTGTCTACTGCAGACATATGATGCTCAAAGGCTAGATTACTGTCTATGTGTGTCCATAAGTCCCTGAATACTGAGTCAACTCTAAGGGGTCTGCTGTCAATGTGATAGTTACAAGGGGTGGATGATTTCCCAAAGGATAGTATTATGCATTTCTTGCCATTTAGTTTTAGTTTATGGCTCTGACACCAGTTGTTTGTCTCTGTCAGCCCTTCCTGGAGAAAATTTTTCTCGGTGTGGGATTCAATAACAGCTCCTAACTTGCAATAATCTGCAAATTTAGTCAGTCTGGGAGGCCAAATTTACCTCAGATTCGGCTTTGGTAGACTTTATTTGTCCTATGAGTTGTTTGTTTAGTTTGAGGGTGTTTTTGTCCTGCTGGGTGCTGCACCTCCTTGTCTGTCCTAAAACTCCCTTGTTTGAATGTTTGTGTTCTTTTTTGTGTGTTTCAAAAATTCTTATTCATTCTGTTCTCCATTTCCTTTACAGTGGTCCATTATAATGTGTTGTCTCATATCTGATTGCACTGAATGTAAGACAGGCATTTAAAAACACTGCTTGTTATGTACTGGAGCTTCACTCGAGAAGGCTTTTAGCTGAGAGACTTTTTCCTAATAATTCCATCATAAGTAATTAATCTGGAAAGAAAACTTCATTGAATTCAGAAATACATAACATGTCATGGGTTTACTAATCAATCAGTCCTTGTGATATATCATTATGTTGTTATCAGTGATTGCTATTGTGGACATAAAAAACAGCAGCAACAAATATCAAAAGGATGTGCATATATCTGCATACAATAGAAGATTTATATGGTAGGTTTAAGCATGGTGCTTACTTTTCATAGAAGCCATATTATTTCTGTTTTTTGTTTTTACCTTTAGTAAATAAATATGATTGAATTAATTAAAAAAAAACAGTTTTAAAAAGTTTTTAGCCTCTAGAGTAAGGAAAATGCTCTGTAATACCAGACTTTTGGACTTTGTATATGCTGTTCATGAGTCTCACTAGAATTTCTGATATGCTATGGATCTCGATTATCATATTCAGAATGAGCAGCACCAGTTAATTATCAGGCAAGTGAGAAAATGATTTATCATTAGGTGGGAGAGGTATTGCTTGGGTTTTATCCATTGAGTTGTCATATAGCAGTACGGTCTTATTATGACTTTGAGAGTTGTTTAGCTTTAAAAGTCCATTTTTCTGCATACTTATATTCATAATTGCACTAAACTGAAACAGTACATCAGACAGCTTTGCTTACTGTCATTTTTCCAGAGGTGGGGAAGTACTGTTAAAAGGTTTCAAGCCCAAAGCTTGGAAACTAAAAATTAAAGTTTTCTGTTTGTACTAGCAATGACCAAACATTAATAAAAATATTTAAATTTAATCCTGGAAATCTCTGGTCAGCAGTGTCTAGATTAGGAATCATACAATATAATTGTCTGGTGGTAAGTAGAGTTTACCAATTCTGCCATTGTAATGTCCTGCCTGCTTTTATTTAGCCTCCAGGGGGCAGCAAAAATCTTTGGGACTTAGTTGCTGTACTGCAAGGCCAAGATGACAGCCTTCTTCCACAGAACTATTGTAAAGGAATCATGCACATGAAGCATTTAGTTCGATTTAAAACTGTAAGTACTATGTACACTTCTGTCAGCTATTTTATTTTATTTCTGCTTAAAGAATGAAATATTAAGTTACATTTGACCCATCAAACATTGCTGAATCTTCTATTATTAAACAAATTTGGCTTTGAGAAATATCCATCTCAATGTGTGTAAGTTTTTGGCTTGGTGTGCTGCTCCGTCACTAGTGGTGTCATTTAGGGTTCGAACCTTAGGCCTCTTGTCTTTGGCATCTAGAGTGGGTCACTACAGAATGTTTTATTTGGAAAGCAGGAGTTTTATATCTCAGTCCATATTAAGGACGCAATTAAAATTGATACAGTCAATAGAGATATGGGTACCTTAATTGTTAATGAACTGTCTTTTGACCTCCATGCTTTAGTTACAGTCAAATAATGTTACCTGGCACTGTTACCTGGCACTGTTACGTCCAAAGACACCATTTTTTAAACTAAGGAAGGCATTGCTTCTCTGTGTATATCAGTCATTGTCTGTCAATGAGTACGGTGCCCCCTTTGGCACATACCTCTCGAACTACATAATGACCCCAGATATTTCAAAGATAATCACTAGACTAAGCTCTCTAAGCCACTCCAGTAGATTAAAAGCCCTCACATTCTAGACTATCTTATATAAGTTCCAACAAGGTGATCTTTGCTTAGGCATACATGTCATAAAGGCCCCTGCTCTTCAAGATTTCCATCATCTTTTCTAGATTATCAGCACTACAAACTCTCACAACAAAAACCTTAGTCTTTATGTCCACATGGATAGCACTGCTGTTGTGCTAATCTAACCTAAAATACTGCCTACCTATGGAACATACTAAATGCTAAACAAAGGAAAACCTTAGTCAGCTTTAAATTTAGTCTCAGTGACTGGATGAGTGTTTACATGTTCCCCTTTTCAATTTTTAGTATGGATCTCTTCAACTGGGGCAGCTAATATCTTTATAGGTAAGTTTCTAAAACTGGTCTGCTTTTAAAAGGATGGAACTGATTAGTATATAGACATACAGCAGACACGTGGACACATGCAGCATTGGTAGGTGTTAGTAAAGAGTTAGAAATAAAGAAATGAGAAGAAGAAGAAGGGAAAGATATTTCATAGATAACTAAAATGCTACATAAAACAGATCCGGTGTGGAATCAACAAATGAAAATCATTCACAAATGATATTACTCAATATTAATGCAAAGTAGGTGGAAAGTTGGATAACAGTTAAAAGAAGTATAGAAAGGGAATGCTGTGACTTATACACGTGTCATGATGTGAGTACTATGATGTGAATAAGAACAGAGGTAGAGTGGGAGATTATATTTCCTGGAAAGGGTATGAAAATTTCAAAAACTGTGTGCATTTTTCAGTACAGGAGTAGAAGACTACAAAAAGTAATCTCTGGTAGGAACAAAAACAAAAACAGTTAGAATCCAAGCCGTAAGAAAGCCAAGGGACATACAGTTAAGGTAAAAAAATTAAAGGATGGTAAGCAGTTATAAAGTAGATGGAGATGAAGAAGATGCAGAAATAGTACAAAGATCGAACAACTACAAAACATGAAATGTGGGGAAAGGGGTGTTACTGCTATAACCCAGCCAGGATGAAGAGACACGGTTTGGAAGGAATAAAGAAGGGCAGCAGAAAAAGGACACCTCAATGTAAAGAGTGGTAGGAACTGAGATTTAGCTATAGGTGAACAGCGCAAGGGGATTTTAAGAAACAAAGTATGCAGAATGGAATGCAGTATAAGTGAAGCTAAGAAGGCAGAGTAAAAGAATAACTTAACAAAGGAAATGAGAAAAGGTAACTATTAAGGACTGGTGTGGAGGGGATGCCTACAATAAGCTGAATGTTATATGTGACTGAGATGTAGTAAAGTGGAATGGAATAAGAAAGTCTCTAGTCGAGGACTGTAGATGTATATAATTTTTTGAGGAAAGGTTGGTCAAAACAATATTAACAACTGCTGCTGAAATCTTGTTATAAATAAAGATGTCTCATATGAAGCAGTTTATCAGTTTACACCATGCAGACAGAGTATAAAAAGCATGTCATACATAAAGCTAACACAGTGACCTTGATTATAGGATCACCAGAAAAGGATTAAAAAAAAAACGTATTATTATTCTCTAAGCCAATTATGTTCAGACTCCAGCAAGGGACTGTCCCAGCCCTCGTAGTTTTTAACCTCTCTTTATTCATACTTGACATACCAATTATATAAAAATGTATGCACGTTATAAAATCCTGAAGAAAAACAGCAGAGATGCACTAAAAATCTGCAAGTCTCTTAATGAGGACTGACATTTTGTTGAACTACACCACTATAGAATCAATGACTTAAGATACATATGTCCTCAGGTATATCACTCAACAGAGAAAATAAATAAATGCCACCAACAGTATCAGTAATTATCTACCTGCTAAAGCAAAACTATGCACAGATGGTGGGGGTATTTCTGCCATAACAAGACTGTCTAACTTCCCTTTTATGTACAAACAACAGAACTACATCCAATGCAAAGTCATGAAGGCAAAGTTACATTAACCACCATATTGATGCTGGCTGTTTGCGCTGAAGATTAAGCCTCTAAGTTATTAACAAGCTGTTTTCTGAATTTGTGGGTACATGATTTGATTGTGGTAGAGATCATTAATGGCTGGGAGGGTATCATAAACATTGTAGATGGCATTCTGGTAGGCTAACTATACAAAATAACATTAACATGAGATTAAAATGACAGACTGCTCATCTAAAATTGAACAATGTAAAATTAAACAGATAGCAATGCCAATGTGTAACTAGTATCTAAAGTACACAGGACGTGCTAACTAGCAAAGGCATCCAAATTGATCATGAAAAGTAAGGGCAGTGGTACAGATAAGGTGTTGATGCCTTTGAGGGATTCAGTTATTCTCTGGTAGCAGAAATAGATGAGTCATTTTTACTTCTGATATGACCAGCACTCTAATGCTGTGATGTATCTTTGCCAGTGATGTTGAAGTTTGATGACAGTCAGTCGGACAATGAAGTGATGCTCTTACAAAAGCAATCTGTGACATGCAGCTCTAAAGCCATGAGTGATGCACTTATCTGTTAGGCCCAGATTTAAAAATGCCTTTTGGCTATTGTAAATGGATGTGGCAAATTTTGCAAATACATTTATGCAGGCAAATAATCTCTGTGGATTAAGTGACCAGTTCAGAAACCACATCATAAAGCTCACCTATGGCCGTCGAGGATGATATTGTCACTGAATTATTTTGACCTTACTGTTGACTACAGACATGGTAACCAAATACATATTGATATGTACGTGAGAGCATGTCTTGATGATGCATACATCAGCGCATGTCTTAATGCAAAGAAAATCTCCAGCATAAAAGCTTGAAAGTCATGCCAATTGTCATCTCTCACCCAATGTTGTGAGACAACTACAGTATTTTACCTGTCTTTCTAAATGTTAAATAGAATGAGAAATGCTTAAAATATAATATTAACAGGCTGACCAGGTAAAATAAAAATTAAGTATGCAATGTATTGCATCATAAAATTCATGAATTACAAAGACTGTTGTTGAAATCCATTAGGGTAATTGTGCCAAGCCATTTATATAACCAAATGCCAGAAAGAATCCATAAAGAACACTTGAGTATGGTGAAATGTAAGGAAAGGTTGTATGATGTTATGTTATAGCCTAATATGTCTTAGTATACTGAGCGTATGGTAAAATAACTGTAGCAAATGCAATATGCTTCACGAGCACAATACAATGATAGCTCATGAAATAAATGGATAGACGATGGAGTAAACTAGTTGCTGATTTGAATTAGTTAAATGACAGTCAGTATACCTACCATCTATTTTGATTATTGTTGTAAATATTCTGGTCATCATCTTGAGAGACACATCTTTACAATCTGTCTTTACACTTATGAAATCTATTTTCATGTGGATGGTGCGGTGGTGCAGCAGTTAGCATTGTCACATCAGTGCAAGAGGTTCTCCAGTTCAATTCTTGGCTGGGGTGCTTTCTGTGCAGAGTCTGCATGTCCTCTTTGCATTCATATGGGTTTCCTCTGGATGATCTGGTTTCCTCCCATGTCACAGAGACATGCGTCTGGAGTGTTTCTCCCCAGGCCTCTGCAGAAAATTGGCTCATTCCAAATGGGACTTTCCTGGTAGACAAATGTTAAATAAATAAATGCCACAGTATCCCTGATGTTCATAGGTTCATAGGTTCATAGGTTCATACTAAGCTATCTGCCCTGGGGCAATTATAAGCCTAGCCCGATTCTGTATGGCTTACGCCACCCCTTGATTTGAGTATACTGTGCCCTTTTTAAGGTTTAGTTTACTGTGCCTCTGTCTAATAGTGACATGGGAGTAATCCCTGGGACAAACCTACGATCCCCCATCCACCTATCAAGATTCTTCTTGAAGAGATTCAGTGAGGTGCTCTGCCTCACATGAACTGGAATTCTATTCCAGAGCAAAGGGAGCCTCTGGGTTATGAACTTGTCCCTCCAGCAAGTTCTATTTATTTCTGTGCTGAGGTTCAAGTCCCTCGAGCATGTGGCTCTAAGGGATTTAGATTTACTGAGGTGGAGCATGTCCATTAATTCTGGATTTGACATAGCTTTGTATGTCAGGCATAGATCGCCTTGAAGTAGGCGGTATGCAACTGAGTAGAGCTGGAGTTTTTTTAACCGAGCAGCATATGGCATCTGTTTGAGACCCATGATCCTCTTGGTGAGATACTTTTGGGGTCTTTCTAATTGCTGCAGGTGTCGGGTAAGGTACATCCCAAAAGCGGCATTGTATTCTATGATGGGCCTGATGAGGGATGAATAAAGGGGCACGATTACCTCTCTTGATCTAGATGTGAAACCCTTCGTGATGAGGTGGGCTATGTAGAAGGTCTTTCTAACCACTTTGGCAATGTGGTTTTCAAAGGAGAGATTGCTATCAACTTGGGTCCCCAGGTCCCTAATAACTTTCTTGGTACTTAATGGGTTTCCGCCTATGTGGTAATTTGTGGGCACATTGTTTTTGCCAAAGGGTATGACTATACATTTTTTGGCATTTAGCTTTAAACCATGGCGCTGGCACCAGTTATCTGTCTCTGTGAGACCTTTTTGAAGGGATGTTTGTGTCAGCTGGAGAGTCGATTATGGCGCCCAGTTTGCAGTCGTCTGCGAACTTGGTGAGCCATAGTCCTCCCACATTTGCCTGTACCTCGGAAGATTATATACCGAACAAGAGTGGTCCCAGGACAGAACCCTGTGGGATGCCACTTGTGACCGGTTTCGAGTCTGACATGGCTCCAGCAGCTCTCACTCTGTAGGTTCTGTCTTTGAGCAAGTTTGCGACCCATCTTGTGACATAGGGGTTTATATTTAAGCTGGATAGCTTATCTATGATGCCCGAGTGGGGTACTGTGTCAAATGCCTTTGCAAGGTCCAGATAGGCTGTGTGAACTACCTTCCCTTCATCTATGGCTTTGGTGACTGTTTCGAAGAAGTCAACCAGGTTCAAAAGGCAGGATCTGCCCTTGACAAAGCCGAACTGGGTAGAATCTAGTGTCTGTACGTCCCCAATGTCTTTGTTTATTAGCTCCATGATGATCCTCTCCATAGCCTTACAGACTAAGCTAGTCAGGCTTATGGGGGCGATAGTTTCCAGGGTCCGTAGAGGCTCCACCTTTGTGGAGTGGGACCACTGTTGCTGTATGCCATTCTGTGGGCACATATCCTGTAGTGAGGCTGAGAATGTATAGCTGTTTTATTTGAGGGATTAGTTCCTCTTGGAGTTCATGTAGGATGCAACCTGGGACACCATCTGGTCCCATGGAAGGAGTGTTTTTTTTGCTTTGGAGAGGGCAGCCTTCACCTGAGCATCAGAGATGTTTGGGAGGCAGCCCTCTGCCGGGATAGATACTTGCTCTTTTGGGGGGAGGGGGAGAAGTTTAGACTGAATGAAATAACAGGAGGCAAGGGCAAAAAACACTCTCAGAAATGATGAAGTCTTTTGATGAAAGTGATAAAAAAAATATATACGCCTATTTCTCGAGTCCCATTGCTGTGCCTCCCACCTTTTTATTTTTTTTTTGCTTTAAGTTTGCACTGAACCTGTCTGCCAGGATATTGGCAATGTCTGTGGGTTCAGTGTATTTTTGTCTTTAGAATCAACTCAGAACAAGTCTGGGAGTTGCATCCCAGGTTCCTAACATAACTGAAAAAGCCTTATGATTGTCTTTGGTGTCCTGTGCAATTTTTCTCTCGAAGCTGGCCTTGGAGGATTTTATGAGGGATCGTAATTTTTGCTAGTACTGATCAGAGATGCCTTCCCTATTAGGGATTTTGCTCTATCATGTAGTAGCTTCCTCCTTCTGTTGTACAGTTTATTTATGGCAGGGGTCCACCAGACTGGACACCTGCCTTTGGATGATTGGGTCTTGGTTTTGTTTGGGATAGCATGATCCATGCATTCCTGGAGATGTCCGTAGAATGCATTTATATAGGATTCTGCAGTTTGGGCCATAGTTTCCACTGGCCCTGGGGCCTTGAAGGATTCCACTTCGGTTTTGAGAAGTGAGAAGTTCGCTTTTGAGAAGTTTTTCACTGTGGTTTTCTGGGCTGGGGGTGGGGTCGGAATGTGGACATCCAGTGAAATTAGTTTATGGTCTGATCTTACCAATGAGGGATATACTTCTGGTGTGGAGCATAGAGTCCCCATGTTGGTAATGATCAGGTCTAGTATGTTGTCCCCTCTTGTGGGAGTGGTGACTAGTTGTTCCATAGCATTTGAGTTTATAATTTCCAGGAACCTTTGGGCTAAGGTGCTGGGGCTTGAGTAGTGCTCCCACTAAATGTTTGGGTAGTTGAAGTCACCCAATATAATGGTGTTCGGAGAGATCTTCATGTTCTCCAATGTTTTCAGGAAAGCCGAGTTGGATTCCAGACTTTGAGAGGGTGGTCTGTAGGATGCTATAAACTGAAAAGCAGTTTTGCCCACTGTTAGTTGAACATGGATGGTCTCCGATACTTCGTGCAATGCCACTAACCTGGAGGTGTGGATATCCTTGATAAATATGGAAACTCCCCCTCCTTTTGTGGTTCGGTCCAGGTTTTGGGGCCGAAAAGCATGATATGAGGTATAGCCTGGTAGTGCTGGGGTGCTCTCTGGTGCCTTGAACCAGGTTTCTGTCATTGCACAGATATCAATGTTCTCCATACTGAGGAGAGCTTTGAGTGCGTGCATCTTGAGGTTAAGACTTCTGGCGTTAAGCAGCATTACCCTTAGTTTCTTGTTCCTTGTGCTGTCTATGGGGGTGGGTTTGACTTTTGAGCCTTGCCTAAAAAAGGCACTATGGGGGTGGCAAGAGCCTTTGCCATTATCCGAAAGCCCAGTGGTGACAGGTGCAAGCTGTCCCTAGCGAAGCAATGTGGCTTGTTGAGCATGTCATCCCAGGCTGACAGACACTGGATCCCCTTTGAATGACACCAAAATTTTAGCCAATTGTTAAAATCGATCATTTTGTCTTTGTACTGTGGCATCATTCTAGGTGAGGGTAAGATGCTGCTCAAGGTCAGGGTCATACCAGCCTGGGCTACATGATCAGAGAGCTCCTCTATGTCTCTTATCATGTAGTCCAGGGAGGTACGTCTCAGGTCATTCACACCAGCATGTACAATGACTGAGTCATATTTGTATTTGCTTTGGAGTGACCTGAGTGCTTGTGTTATGTGGCAGATCCTAGCACCCGACAGGCAGCTCACCGTGACCTTCTCTTTATTCAGCCTGGTGAGCGGGACATCAGTGTGTCTGACAACAGAGTCACCTATTACAAGAGTATCAGGTGTGTTATTCAGCCTTAAGGGTTGTGGCTGCTTGCCACACTGACTTTGTGGGCTATGTGTTGTGCGTGTTTTGTTTTGAGGTAGCGTTTGCTTGTATGTCTGCTTTGGAGGTCTCTGTTGCTTAGGTAGATTTTTATTTAGAGCCTCCGAGTATGTTTTTGTGTATTTATGTGTTTGGTTTGCTGATGTGGTGGGACTATGTGATACTGGAATTGTGTTGTGTGAGGTTACCTTCTCCTCCTGACTGGTTACACCAGTTTTGAGATGAGAGAGCTCAGCCTCCAGTTTGACTAAATAGTTGCATCTCTCACATATATTTGAACCTGTTTGGAGGAGGAGAGGGTTGTCCGTGTACATGAGACAGTTGTAACATTGCCTCAAAATTCCCAGATTCACCAACTGGACTGGAGAGGAAACCATTGACTGACCTTTGAACATGCTAGAGTAATATAGGGAAACTGAATTTAAGATGGACCAATAGAGGACAGGGTAATCGTAGAGAGTATAAGAGTAAGTAGTGCTTATGGTTTAATAGTGCTAACTTGTAGGATTACTTAATTGGACCAGTGAAGGGCCTTAGAATGAGAATATGGTGTTTAAATTGAGAGATAGAGCAGTTCTAAGGGAAAAAGTGAAGAGCAGACTTTGTGGAGCCAGGAATAGTTTAAACCCAATTAGGCGGTGCTGCCCGCTGTTGCGCTATGCACAAAAATGCGCAAAAACGCGCAAAAATGGGTTTGGAGAGAGGAAGATGAAGGAGTTTGGAATTGACCCAAAATGGCCAATAAAACTACAGTTTCAAGTCAGTAACCACTCCCACAGGGGCAGGCAGGCTGCTCAATGTTTTTCACTGCCACTGATCAACAGAGAGACTTCCCTTTAGCCCAAGCAAAAAATGGCCTCCAAGAAACTTACAAACAATTCAAGAACAGCAAGCCTGTAACTGAACTTTTTTAAATCTCAGAAAAGTGGGAAAAAAAGCAAGATTTTTTTTGTTTTTTTGTTTTTTTCAGAGATAGTAGAGGTTCACAAGTATCAACAAGTTATAACAGTGTAGTAAATGACCCCACACAAGAGTGCTAAGCCAAAGACAGATAAAATGCAAGTTTTGAGAAAAAAACGATTTTAAAAATAAGTGCAAACAGGAATTTCAGTAAACAGCTTCATATTTCTAACAATGACACCAATTTGTAAGTTAGTAACATTTTATGTTTTTATATCACTGGAAATGTCATCATATTTTGTCTCTTCTCACTTATCCACAATCTAATGGACAGGTTGAAAAAATCAAAATTGTAGAAAATATCATGAAAAATATGTTACCAGTTCTAAACATGACTGTTATATAACTCTGGTTAAATGTAGAAACAAATCATTTTAACCAATGGAATTATTACCTTCACAATGTTGATGGAAAGAACAATAAAGACAAACTGCCTAAGTCACCTATTATACTTCTGTTAGAAAACTGCCAAATGTTCAGTAGGTTTGACAGAACACTAATCAAAAAAGAAAAATTGCAATATGGTTCATAGCTGTCACTGTCTGCATTGAACACTGGAGTGACAGATTATGGAATTCAGTTGATGAACACACAGGACAAGACATTATTATGATTGGTCAAGCAAATACACTGATATCCTTCATTGCTGAGATTAAGGAAGATCAAAGGCTTAGACATAACTGAAGGTATTTGTTCAGCACAGAACTGTTCTCAAACCTGACTACAGAGGTGTTTGAAAGATGTGTTTCAAAAAGAATGTATCACAAATTCTGTAAAACTAAATAAAATAGTAAACAAGATACACAGCCACCCCAGTTGGAAAAAAAAAACAAAAAAACCTAGCCAAGCTAGAGTTTTCATGATGTCATTCCTTAAGACCTCTTGTAAAAGAGGATTATGGGATCACACAAGTGAAAATTCTAAGTAAAAAGAATATTCCTGAGTTATTCAGTAATCCTGATCATGATCAGTCTCTATCAGCCATTATGATACTTGATTCTGTGGAAGCTTCCATTTTTCCTGATGATACCATTTTACTAATGATGATACCAGTGATGATAATCATAGGTTCATAGGTTGATGCTAGGCTATCAGCCCTAGGGCCTATACAAGCCTAGCCATAACAATTCCCTGGATCCCTGTCTAGTAGGGTGACTGACATGATCCCCAGGGTGAATTTCCTATCTCCCATCCAATCATCAAGGTTCCTTTTGAAGAGGGTCAAAGAGGCGCTCTGCTTGACATGTATGAGCAGTCTATTCCAGAGCCTGGGGAGTCTCTGGGTCAGGAACCTATCCCTCCAGCATGTTTTGTTCATTGTGATGACAAGATTTAGATCCCTGGAGCATGTGTCTCTGAGGGATTGGGATTTCTTTAAGTGTAGAATGTCCAACAGCTCTGGGTTTGACATGGCCTTGTATGTTAAGCAGAGTTCACCTCTGAGTAGACAATATGCGACAGAGTATAGGTGGAGTTTTTTTAGATGGTCAGCATAGGCCATCTGCTTTAGGCCTGTGATTCTTTTAGTGAGGTATTTCTGTGGCCTTTCCAGCTGTTGCAGATGTCTTGAGAGATACATACCAAACGGGGCATTGTATTCTATAATTGGTCTAATGAGAGATGAGTACAGTGGGACAATGACCTCCTTTTTTTCTGGATGAAAAGCCCTTCGTGATGAGGTGTGCCACATAGAAGGATTTCCTGACTGTTGTGGTGATATGGTTATTGAAGGTGAGACCACTGTTCACCTGTGTCCCTAAGTCTCTCATCACACTTTCAGTGTTTAGTGTGCTGCCACCTGTATAGTAATTCACGGGTACATGTTTATTCCCAAAGGGGATAACTATACATTTCTTGGCATTGAGCTTGAGCCCATGGCTCCGGCACCAAGCATCTATTTCTGTAAGGCCCTTTTGCAGAATATCCACATTGTTTGGGGATTCAATAATGGCTCCCAGTTTGGAGTCATAATAGTAATAATAATAATACTCATTTGTTAACCATGTAGGCCCTCAGGACACACAGTTCCTTTTCAGGTGCAACCTGGAGCAATATGTAGTTAATTGAGTTTCTGAACATCTCACACTAGTCAAATGAGGGCTGAGGGAATCAAACTCTGTACCACCGGAAAAACAGCTCACAGTTTTAACTTTCTGCTCAAACTGCCTCTACCAGATGTAACTGTTATACTGACTATGGTACTGCCATCTGCTAGTGACTATGATGCATCTGAATCTGGTAGATTAATGAAACCATCCAAACAGAATGAATTTGTAATGTTATGACATCCAAGACTGTGCTACTATTATTCAGTATATGTAGTTATGTTGTTATATTTGTGGGCTTGTATAAATGTATGTGACTGTAGTTGTTATGTGATATCCCTAGTATAGTATGGTATAGTATAGGAATGGACTGTGTAGTATAATGTAGTGTAGGGTGCAATAAATCTTTTTTCTATATAAATAACTAAATCTTTTTTCTATATAAATAACCATTTAGCTTAAGGCAAGAGAAGAAATATACAGTGCAAGCTTAATATGCATACAATATATCACACAGTGCTGTCTTGCTATTCAGTTGCTGTCATGTTAGATAAACATGTAGTTGTGCATTTAGGCTCCTGGGTATTTGTATCCATCCTCCCAACATGCAGTGTTATAAAATGAAACGGAATCCAACAATAATGTTGCAGTATTTTGTCTTATTGATTTTCAAGTGTATCTTCTGTTATTTCTCTCCACTTTTTGCATATTCCTCACTATTTTATTTTATCAAGAAGACCTCTGGGCTATCAGATATTTCAGAACAGTTCACCTGAGCGCCTTACCACAAAATATAAACTACATCAAAAGTGTTTTCTAAAGGATGGAACAAAAGAAACAATCTCCTACTGATCGAAAAATGCTTTATGAACAAAACTTTTTGCAGCTGAAATGAAAAAATAGTTTCAGCCATTCAGTGTTCTACTAAAAATATCGAAACACTTACTGATGTACATTTGAGAAACACGTAAGTGTAAATTATTCAGTATGGCTCTGCTTTTCTAACAAAGACATACCTTAACCATATTATAAAACATATGTTAGCAATATGCACTGTGGAAGTAGCACCCATTAGAACTGATGGGATGCAATGCATCTATTCAGAAAAAAAAAACTTTAAATGGTTAATAGCACACGTCTTGTAAAAGATAAACAAACAGTCCTTGTTATTTTTTGTGACTGAAAACAATTGCCTTATTGTTTTGTGTACTTAAAACAGGTTTGGAAAAGGCCATTGAGAAAATGGGAAAATATTGAATATGACATAGCTTTCTGTTGCTTTCTCAGGAAACATCTGAGAAAGTGAAGAGATTCATGACCAGGAAAATTCATGAGACAGGAAACAAGCTATTCTGGAAGACTGCATTCAGTCTTTTTATTCCCTGACATATATGTTAGGGAGACCTCTGTCTTTTCGTCAAGACAATGACAGACAAGCATACAGCACAAAGTTGGAGGGGTCCACATTTCATACAGCAGGTTTATAGTGAAAATGAATATTAATCATAAGATATGAGACAGGTTTGTCCCACAATGTCGATCTTGTTTCAGGGATATGGTCTTCATGCTAGTAGAATAACAAGCTACAGGTACTATGGTCAAAAATAAACCTAATTACTACATATGAGGAAGAAAACGTCTACACAGGAAATGGGAAATCAAGCTTCTGGAACCATATGTCTCAACTGTACAAATTTTCGCCGAATGTCCTGATTGTTGCCTCATATTTTTGGTCCGTTTTTCATAAATCTGCGGTTTTCTAGCAAATTAGTGGCAAATCATTAAATATTAAAGTTAGAAAATAACAACAGACATTTGAGTTTCCGACTTCATACCCTTCAGAAAATTCATCCTGGGGATGTGGCTAGGATGAGCATAGAGTAGCAGCAGTTTATTTCAGTTCTGCTCCTTCAGAACATTATTGATAAGATTTTTTGAAAACAACTATCATAATTCTGGATTTTTTTCTACTAAATGACTCTTTAGGACATGTATTAGGATAATATAAAAACAATTTTTTTGTAAATCTTGATTTTTTTTCCTGTCAAAACAACATTGATAAACTTATCTACATCAGAAGGCCAGATGAGTTCACTAAATCTTCACATCAAGAGACAAGTCTTAAAAAGGAATTACTATCATTATTAACTAACATTCAAATAGGCAAAATGGACTGGAAACTGGATAATTTTAAAGACAAGTGTACTCAGCAAAATGGACACATTACACATTACTTGTTACAACAGAAAAGACAAATTTCTGGTATTGAATCACACTGAATGATATGGACAACAGGATACAGGAGGGGGAACATAGTATTGAGTTTCTCTTAAAACAAAATACACTTCTACAATCAAAAGTAGATGACCTTGAAAATAGGTCACGTCAGAATAATGTTGAATTTTTGGTCTACCTGATAATATAGAGGGAAATAACATGGAGAAGTTCCTGTCTACTTGGCTGCCTGATATCCTAGAGCTCCTGGAGGCATTTTCATATGGTATTGAAAGAGCCCACAGATCTATGGTATCTTCTAAAAATAAAAGTAATTCCATAAAATCTGTCATCGAGAAGTTCCTGTCCTCACATGATAAGGAAATGGTTTTAAAAACTGCATGGGCAAAATCTCGAATTAAAATACAAGACAATGTCATCTGCTTTGACAATGATTATTCTTCTACTGTAATTTCTAAAAGAAAGATCTTTCTACCCCTAGTCAAAGAACTAAAAAAAAAAAAAAATCAAATAAAAGCTCATTTGTTATTCCCTGCAAGAATGAGAATCTTCTATTAAAATGGATCAAAAACATTTGAAGACCTAGATTCTGCTATATCATTTATAAAAAAATAACAAAATTTTGAACAGGATTGAAGAAATGGAGTGGGCTAACTCAGCCTTAAAAGATTGGCTGATAATGGTGCATAGAAATCATTTGACCCTAAAAAGAAACTTAAAAAAACAAATAACAACTAAATATTCAGCTATTACTACAGTTCTGAAATGTCCCTCATATTTCTTCTTTTCAATGGACTCTACACTATAAAACATAAAACTTAACAAATAAGATAATCTCTTTAGAGTTACTTGACCCTTTATGTCGAAGGAAATGAAATTGGATTCCCAGGTGAGCTTAATTATACTGTTTTGTTGTTATTAAAGTTTTATATTTAATTTTTTGAAGATGCAGTAGTTTTGGCTTAATGTATCTCTGATTTATGGTCTAGGCAAAGGGTTGTATCCTTGCCAAGTTTTTAAATAACACTATAACTTTGATACAGTCCATTTTTTAATTAATCCTAATGAAATTAAGTTTTGGTTGCTTATTACTGTAACAGGATACATGCAGCTATGTGTTTTCAATGCTTGACTAGATTTGCGAGTATTGCCACTCTCCTAGAAAACATTTGTGGGTGTTTATTTTTTCATTTTTTAGTCTGATTATGTCTAGTGTCTCTGAGAATGATGTGCTGAGGTTTTTTTGCTGTTTGTTTGCTTTGATTAGTGGGTCGGGATGGCACTAGATGGATTGACTGAGCTTCGCTTAAGAGGTGGTTTTAGTAACCAAGAGAATTCTCCTTGGTGAAACCTTTTGCCAGTTTGTGTTTTGGATTGCGTCCTGTACAGTGGTAGATAGGGTGTATTGTGTAGAATGGTTAGGTTTTATTTATTAAGTGGTTGGTTGGCGGTATATTAATTACTGAATGGTTCATTGGTGGTGTTTTTGAGACATTGTGGGTCTTCTCTCTATGCCCTGCTCTCTTGTCATACTCCTTTTTGTTTTGTTTTGCCTTGTACAAATCTGCTTGTTGGAGATGTCTCATGCCAGAATATCTTCCTTAAAATAAAAAGAAGAAAGGCAAAATACACTTACAAGTTCCTGCTGGAATTCCCTGTTATTTGTTTTTCTAAATCCAGCCAGAGACACTGCATGCAGCACTTCCTGTGTCAAGTCCATCCTGTGAGAAGCATCATCATGCAAGCGCCGTGAATGAATGACCTCTGACCCCAGACTTGAATATTTGCACTGCATTTGGAATGTTTAAACGCACAAGTTTTTATTTTTTTTCTTTCCCAAGGATACAGTCTAAAAAATCTCAAAATAAGCTTGTTATGTACTCTTGACATACACATATGCCACTCTAAGCTTTTATTAGCATTGAATTTGTTAATAACTTGATAACACAGGAAAATACTAAGCTGTTGCTTGAATTAAGATATGAGCTTCCTATGTATAACTGATTGTTATTTAGCCAACAGCTTTTCCATTTATGTTTCAGTTAACATCTTTCCCTATTGTCAAGAATAATTAATTTATGACAACTAGCAGCAGTGTAATGACCTCTATTTGTCTTTAACATCCTGACTCTATATTTCACTATTACATTGTTCACACCACCAAAAAGAGGACAGAAAGAGAAGAGAGGAAGAAAAGAAAAGGGAAAAGAGATATATTTGGTATATGTCAACCTTAAGTTAATTAGTCTATTCTATAAAGCTGTATATAGTGAAGTTAAATTTGACAAGTCTGGCAACCAGTTTTTCAGTTATAACCCATCAAGAACTTTTTTTGGTCTGAATATAGCATAAATTCTTGATAATATTCAGAACTACATTACATTTCTTTTCCTTTTTCTTTGAATAGCAATAAGTAATCATACATGTACACCTAAAAAAAAGGAGTTTCAATACTAGGATTTGCCTTCCTGTAATGGTGGGCCTGTTAACTAATGTATTATTCAGTTGTTAGTTTATATCTTATATATATTTGAATAATGATTCTTTCTTAGAATGATATAATTTACATTTTTGGCATAGTTCATAGGTTCATCTGTTCATAGGCCCAAGGGCCTACGTAAGCCTAGCCAACAAGGTTCCCTGGCTTACGCCACCCAAGAAAGTTATTTTCCTGTGCCACTGTCGAGCAGAGACACAGAAGTGATCCCCGGGGTGTATTTCCTATTTCCCATCCACTCATCAAGATTTTTCTTGAAGAGTGCTAATGAAGAACTTTGCTTGATATAGATGGGTAGCTTGTTCCAGAGTATAGGAAGTCTCTGGGGCAGGAATCTATCCCTCCAGCATGTCCTGTTTATTGTGGTGACAAGGTTTAGGTCTCTAGAGCGTGTAGCTCGGAGGGATTGGGATTTTTTAGGTGTAGCATGTCCAACAGCTCTGGGTTTGACATAGCTTTATATGTTAGGCAGAGATCACCTCGGAGTAGGCGATATGCTACGGAGTAAAGCTGGAGTTTTTGAGGTGATCAGTGTAGGGCATTTGTTTGAGGCCAGTAATCCTCTTTGTGAAGTACTTCTGTGGCCTTTCCAGCTGCTGCAGTTGGTTGATTTTATAACCTTTCATAAACTGACACATGTATTTTTTGGGAAAATATTATACACTTTATTCAGGATACTTACAGCAAATTTGATTCTGTTATTCCTAGTTAGAATTATAAGTGTGATAGGTTACTAATATTTTATTCCCGCTTTATTAGAATTCTCACTCTATTGATTAATTTAAACATTTGCTTACTCACAATTGAGATTAGTTAACTTTCTTTTACATTACAGCAGTCATTTTTAATAGGCTGTAATCTATTCATAGGTGAATGATGTTCTTTATTGTTTAATGTATTTTATATAGTTCATTCTATCTCTGATCTCTGAATTTAGCTACTTTTTGGTTTCTAGAAATTATTTCAGGTTGTGTTTGATATATCCTTTACTATAGGATTATGACAAGAAGCCATACTTTTATTAAGTTAAATAACATTTTAATAATGACAGAAGCTGAATAGATGTTGCTACTAGAGCGAGAGTTAATTTGAGTGATAATATGTCATTCAAATTAAGAGTTTTAAACTCCAGAGGGGATTGGGTTGTAAATAATGTTATAAGTTTAAGTTATATAAAATTTTCATTATTATTCTTACTAATGTTCACTTTCCTTTTTAAGATGAGAAATACTTTAAAAAACTTTTTTTTTTTGTTTTATTGTTCCTTTTCAATAATGAATTAATATTTGGTATTCCTTCTAGATCATATAGTATAATATCATATAGGTCAACTTCTTGTATATACACAAACAAGTCTCTGAATGTCATTAATAAATGGTATCTCAATCAATATTAATAGTTTAAATAATCCCAGTAAAAAAGGAAGTCTATTCAAATATCTCAAATTCCAAAAAGCCCAACTGATATTTCTACAAGAAACCTATTTATTATCTGAAGATGTACCCAAGATTGATAATTGATCATATTCTTTATTAGTAAGTTCAGAACACACTTGAAAGAAAAGTGGAGTGGCAATTTTATGGAACAATACTCTACCCTTGCCCAAGATATATGCAGTTTATAAAGATAATAAAGGAAGGTTTTGTTCTGTTATTATAGAATTAAATAAAACTATATACATTTGTGAATATATATTGGATCCCAGGAATTGGAATTAGTACAGTAAAACAACATTTAGATCAGATTGTACAATTCACAAAAGGAAATATAATACTTGCTGGAGATTTTAATTGCATTTTAGATAATAAAGATTCCACCACTAAGGGTAAAAGAAGAATTTCTGCTTCTGCTAAATTATTAAAAGATTTTATAGAACTACATCTTCTGAAAGACATTAATAACTTTGCTGATCGAAATTCTTTGTTTTTCACTTTGTATTCTTAGAGACATAATACTTATTCAATAATAGACAGAATCTTCATTTCCAATGATTTAACAGATGCTTTAACTTACACAAAAGTAATTATATGCCCTCTATATGATCACAATTCTATAATCTTTGAATTATTAATTAATCCTAAACAGTATATTCAAAATAAAAAAAATAACTGCTTACATTACAAAATTAAATGATTTTAAAGAATTTATATCTTCAGAAACTCAAAGCTTTATAGAACTTAACAGTACTAATGACATTTCCAAAGTATATGTTTGGGATGCTCGAAAAGCATATCTATATGGGAGAATTTTAAATTGGTATTATAAAAAAAGAAAGTTGTGGGATAAAGAGTTGCAAGATATATAACTAAAGTTAGATAGTTTAAAGCTCAACTATAAGGGGGATAAAGACATAAGTGATAAGAAGAAAGAAATTCTTTGAATAACAAATACCTGGACATACTAAATCATAAAACCATGATTAATTTAGAAAATTTTAAACTAATCAACTTCTCTACGAACCCTGGATCATTAAAATTGTTAGCTAACAAAACGAAGAGATTAAATATATTTAATCATATTAATGAAATATTTTCTCCAAAGAAAAAAAAAGTTGTTCTCAGATTTACATAATATTTTAATCAAATTTAGAGAATTCTTCCTTAACATTAATCAGAAACCCAATACAACTTAATCTAAGGATGGCATTAAAGCTTGTATTAATAAATATACTAAAAAAAGATTATCAGAAGAACAAGCTATGATTATAAATAAATCTATATCTTTTAAGGATATTCAAATGCAAATTACCAAACTAAAGCAAAATAAAGCCCCTGGTAATGATGGTATTATCATAGAAATTTATAAAATATTGCCAAACAATACTCTAAAATTACTTCATCAAGTTTTTAATATCACTCAGAATAATAATATGATCCCCCTTCCTGGAAATACACTTTTATTTTTCCAATATTGAAATCCAATAAAGATCCCACCAAATGTTCCTCATATAGTCCCATCTCCCTGCTCAATACTGACTATAGAATGTTCATGTCTATACTTGCAGATAGATTAAAAGATTTTTTATGAGTATTAGTAGATGAAGATCAAACAGGTTTTATAGTAAATAGAAACTCATATGGCAACATAAAAAGAACTTTAACTTTGATTGAATCAGTCAAACATTTAAATAGAAATCTTACACTAGCTAGTTTAGATATAAATTGTGCCTTTGATTCTATTAACTGGGATTACTTATTCATTTTACTGGAAGAACTAAACTTTACTAATAATTTTATAAATCTTATTACCCAGTTATACAATGGTAGTCAAGCTTATATTAAAATTGGCACAGATATATCTCAAAATATCCTTATTATTAAGGGTACTAAACAAGGATGCCCACTATCCCCTTTATTATTCACATTAATTATGGAACCATGGGCAAACTTAATAAGATGGGATAAAGATATTGCAGGTTTTAAGTTAAATTCTAATGAGTTCTCTAAAATAAAAATGTTTGCTGATGACATCCTTCTTACTCTTGGTGGTGATAATTATTCTATTAATGCTTTCTTTAATGATATGAATCACTTCCAAAATGAATCAGGCCTAAATTTTAATAACAATAAAATGCAAATTTTATTAATTGGCCCAAAGAAATTTAATTTACATGAAGATTTAAGAAAATATTTAGCGCAGTCTGAACAAATACTTTATTTAGGAATCATAATTACTAAGAATATAAAACAGCAAGAGGTTCTCCGGTTCAATCCTTGGCTGGGATGCCTTCTGCGTGGAGTCTGCATGTCCTACCTCTGGTCGCATGGGTTTCCTCTGGGTGCTCCGGTTTCCTCCCACATCCCAAAGACATGCTGAAGGTGGATTGGACACTCTAAATTGGCCCTAGGTGTGAGTGTGTGTGTGCCTTCTGTGGAAAGTTGGGCGCCGGGCTGGTAACTCGACACTGTAAAACTCCACTGACAATCATGAGGAGACAGGTGATCCGCTGTGGCAACCCCTAACCGGGAAAAAGCCAAAAGAAGAAAAAGAAGAAGAATTACTAAGAATATAAAAGACATAGTCCAAATTAACTATAACAAACATCTTATATTAATAGAAACCCTGATTAAAAAATGGAATAAAATTCCTTTTTCAATGGATGAAAAACTGTCAATCATCAAGATGATTCTCCTTCCTAAAATACTTTACACTATTCAGTCCATCTCTTTGCCTCCCCCAAACTCAATAATCAAGAAAATCAATTCAATGTTCCAAAAATGTTTATGTTTCTTACAAATCTAGAATTCTGTTGACTTATCACATGAAGAATTGTGACAATGGTGACATTGACTTGCCAAACATGGAATTTTACAAAATTGATTTAAACTATTTCTCTTCTTATAGATTTTGAATACCAAGTGAAATGGAAAAAAAATGCTTGAAACACTAACATATGATACAACAAAAAATGATAAGTCTCAGAAGTCAAATTTAGTAAATAACTCATTTATTCGGATTATAAAAGATTATTTATCTATCTTTCCTTCTCAAAGTTTTAAATGCAACTGTCACTTCTTTTAATATCTTTTAGAAACATTATACTCAAATTTAACTTATATAAGGATTGGTTATTTCTTCTTTTCCCCTACCATACACACAAGGAGTTTTATTTTCTTCTGACTATGCAAAAATGACCTCCTTTCAGCAAAAACAATTACTGTTTTGGTATCAAATAATGTCAAATAATGAACTGAATTCCATGAATAAGCTTAAGGTTGAATTTAAATTTCATGCACTTTCATGGTTGAACTTGCAAGAAGGAAGAGAATATATCTTAAACAATATTGAATCAATGCCCTTTTCAAATAAGAGAACAATACCTAATTTAATATGTTACATGATAGTATCAATACAACATATCTCCGCTACAAAATATATATATATATATATTTATATATAAATCAATTAAACTTGAGTTAGATGTATTTCATGACAAATACTGGAATTATTATTCTTTAATAAACAAGCATCTGCCTTCGGATAATGATAAATTGAATATATTAAAATCAGCTAGTGTAACTGCCTCATCACCTAAATGGAAAATATTTACATGGAAATGTTTATATAGGGCTTTTATTACTCCCCTTGCCATAAGTAAATTTAGTAAAACTGATGTTTCATGCTGGAGATGCAATAAGGAATTGAATGCAGATTGGTCTCACATGTTCTTTGATTGTATTGTTTTGGAAACATTTTAGAAAGATATTAAGAAATGTTTCCATAAATCTTTACTGATAACTTCAAACTACCCAAATCACTTGTTTTATTTAACACTCCGGTTCCAGCTTGTATAAGGAAAACTAAATACCGTTTGATCTGGTCCATACTTTCTGTAGCTAGGAAAACAATTACAAAAATGTAAATCTAACTCCTCTCCTTCTGTACAAGAATTTAAAAAATTACTTATTGAAGTTTGTTATTTGGAAAAGTTGACTATCAAGTTTAGATCCTCCAGGAATACTACAATGTACAATTCTTGGAACAAGATTCATGATCTGTTAGGTAAATAATTTGATAATTCTGTAAATAATAAATGTCTATTATTTTTCTGCAAAAAAAATTTCATCCTAATGCAAAACCTGTTATTCTATCAACTTCAATAATTCAAAATTGTCCGGATTTTTGCACTTTTGTCCCACTTTTCCTTATGGCTTTGTCCAGATTTCTTGCTGTGAGATGTGGAGAGGTATGTCTGGAAATTCATTAGGTTGTAAGCTTGATAACTTCAGTTATGAAGTTTTTAATGCATATTTGTAAATAAGTAAAGCAGGAAAGAAACCAGCTGGTAGCATAAGAAACATCAGGCAAAGGAAGGAGTACTGGTTAGGATAAATACTGAATATCAGGTAGAATGAGATGAAGTGGATAAATGAAGCAGCAGGGCTATAGTGGGAAATAGGAAAGCAGAGTAGATGTTTGGAGAAGAGACTAGAGTAAAATCATTAAAAAGATTTTAAAGAATGTGAATGGTTAGCAGCCATTAGCAGTGAGGAGGAAAACGTACTCAAGGAATAATAGTGCAGTTCATTGACAACTGACAGTCTGAGCAAGGAACACTGGTTGTCTGAAATTAGAACAGTAATAGTAATCTAAAGTTTATGCAGTGGTATCACTTATATTTTGATAAGTAGCACTATCATAGTTTGGACACACTGTTTGCAGTAAAGCAGAAGACAAATTTCCCCACTTCAAAATGAGCTTTAAATGTTTAAATTCCTAATGTTTTATATTATTGTTTATATTATTCTCTTGTCCACATACATTCATAGGTTCATAGGTGCGTACTAGGCTAATGGCCCTGGAGCCTTTACAAGCCTAGCCCATAGGATTACCCTAGCATCATGCCACCCGATCTTAGTTTCCAGTGCCTCTGTTGAGTAGAGTCATTGGAATGATCCCCGGGATGAATTTTCTATTTCCCATCCACTCATCAAGATCTCTCTTGAAGAGGGCCAGTGAGGTGCTCTGCTTGACATGCATGGGAAGTCTATTCCATAGCATGGGCAGTCTCTGGGTTATGAACCTGTCCCTCCAGCATGTTCTGTTGATTGTGGTAATGAGATTGAGGTCTCTGGAGCATGTGGTGTGGAGGGATTGGGATTTCTTTAGATGTAGCATTTCTAACAGAGCTGGGTCAGACATGGCTTTGTAAGTCAAGCAGAGATCACCTCTAAGTAGGCGATATGAGAAAGAGAATAATTGGAGATTTATGAGTCTGTCTAAACAGGACAAGTGTTTAAGGCCTAGGATCCTCTTTGTAAGGTACTTTTGTGGCCTCTCCAGTTGTTGCAGGTGTCTAGTGAGGTACATGCCAAATGAGACATTTTACTTGATGATTGGCCTAATGAGGGAAAAATAGAGGGAGACAATGACCTCTTTCTTCCTGGATGCAAAACCCTTAGTAATGAAATGTGCCACATAGAAGGACTTTCTGACCAGAGTGGCAGCATGATGGTTAAAAGAGAGGTTGCTGTCAACCTGTGTTCCCAGATATCTTATAATGCTTTCTATGTGGGCTACCATCGATGTGGTAGTTCATGGAAACTGGGTTTTTTCCCAAATGGGATGATGACACATTTTTTGGCATTGAGCTTAAGGCCATGGTTCTGACACCAGTCATTGGTCTCAGTGAGGCCTTTCTGTAGGATGTCAACATCACTTGGGGAGTTAATAATGGCTCCCAATGTGCAATCATCTGTGAACTTTGTCAGCCAGAGTCCCTTTGCGTTGGCAATCTACTGTCATTGTGTTTGGTCCTTTGGGGGGGGGGGTAAAGTTGGCACTGAATCTGTCAGCCAGTATATTGGCAATATCTGTTGACTCAGTAAAGGAGGTACCATTGTGCAGTAGCTCAGAGCAAATCTGGGTATTGTCGTGGAGGTTCTTTACATAACTATAGAAGGCCTTGAGGTTATCTTTGCTATCTGCTGCAATTCTGTTTTCATAGCTAGCTTTAGAGGATTTGATGATGAATCTCAACTTTTTGTTGAGGCTGATAAGGGACTTTTTCCAGTCTTGGGACATCACCTTATTCCGCATCAGTTTCCTTCTTCTATTGTAGAGTTTGTTTATGGAAGGGGACCACCAGATTGACTTCCTTTTTTTGGAGGATAGCATCTTGGTTCTATTGGGTATGGTGAGATCCATGCATTTGTGTAATTGTCTGTACAGTGCAATGGTGTAAGATTCAGCAGTCATGCAACTATTTTCCATTTGCTTGGGTGCCGTGAAGCCACAGTGGTGCAGCGGTAGCAGTGTCGCCTCACATCAAGAGGTTCTCCCATTCGTTTCTCTGCTGAAGCGCCTTTGGTGTGGAGTCTGAATGCCCTCCCCACGGTCGAGTGGAGTTCGAAAGGCAGATTAATTCCACCGAGAGGTTAGGAGACATAGGGAACTACATTGAGAAAGAAGGAGGAAAATGGATTATTAGATTACAAACAGACAGAGGCCATGGGTTGAATGAGAGGGTCTCTTTAAAGCCTTTTCTCATAGACCGTGCTTTGAAACATTGATATTTAGACTATAAATAAGGCCTTATATAATGATCATTGTTTCATCTGTATATGTATACATGCTTTTTAAGCTGTCAACAAGCGTTATAGTTGTCAAATATTTTTAACTAGGTATTAAATGTGTCAAGTGAGATATATGTAAGTATTGGCACTTTAAATTTTAACTTGGAATTCCTATATAGGATTTTTATTGGTTGTTTCAAATGAGAAACAGTATTTAAATGGAGCTTTTATATAATGTACTTGAAAGTCTGATGAAGCGTTCATGGAAACGCGAAAGCGCTTACTTTATTCTGAAAAATAAAAAGTTTTTAGTTTTCTAGTTTGTCAGTCTGCTTTGATTGTTGTGGAGTACCATTCATTCTTCATTTTTGGACTGTCTTTACTTTGTTTGGAGGTACCTTACCCACTTGGTGTTTCTTTTCTGCACTTTGTGATCAGTGTTCTACCATGGTTAACATATACAAATGCATAAATAATATAAATTAAATAACAAAAGAAGGAATTTAGATGTCTTGCCTCACTTTTTATTGCCCATAAATATCTCTCTCTAATTCTTGTTGTCATTTTCCAAGTTAGTACCATCCCAATTTTCTCTTTTTCTCCACACTTGTACTTCAGTCTTACTTTCTTAGTATCTTCTTCTGTTCCATACATTGTTACTAAATCTCTCTTAGGTTTTTACATTCATATACTAGGCTAATGACCACTAGGGCCCTTATAAGCCTAGCCATGCAACCCAAATGTGACCCACAAATTTGGTATATAGAGAGAGCCTCGGTCCATTAGAGTCATAAGCAGCAGACCAGAGGTAAATTTCTGATTACCCAACCATTGGTCCATATTGCGCTTAAATAGGGATAGGGTGAAACTCTGCTTCAAATGGATGGGGAACTTGTTTTAAAGAATGGTAATTCTCTGAGAAACATAGCTGTCTCTCCAACATGTCCTATTTATGTCACAAGCAAAATTGTGGTCTTTTAATCTGGTAGTTCTATTTGTTTTGCAGATGTGCAAAAGATTCATCAAAACATGGTCTAGAGTCTGCCAGGGAAATATCATCTCACAAAAGTCTGTGTGATACTGAGTAAAGAGGCAGGAATTTGAAATGATCAGAGTAGCACATTGTATTTTCTCCCTGTATTCTTTTTGTAAGCAACCTTTGTGGACATTCCAGTTCCTACATGTGTCTGGTTAGTTACCTAGTGATGGGGCAATATACTGTATGATGGGTCTAATGAGGGCTGAGTACAGAGGTATGATGACCTCTCTGGACCTAGCTGTCATGTCATTGCTTATACAATGAGCAACACAGAAAGATTTTCTTACTGTCTTGGACACATGTTTGTGAAAGGCTAGGTTACTATCTAAATGAGTTCACAGATCCCTCACTAATGAATCAACTTTTTAGGTTGTTTTGTTGATGACATAGTTACCCTGGGTAGCTGATTTCTAAAAGCTACTATAATCCATGGCTTGGTAATTGATTTTTAAGCAATGGCTTTAGCACCAGTCATTTGCCTGTATTTGAACTTCCTGAAGGGTGTTGTTATCTTGGGTGTATTCAATGGCAGCTCCCATTTTGAAATCATCTATGAACTTGATTAGTCAGAGGCTTTGACATTGGCTTTGAAGTCTGAAACAGATACATAAGAGTAGTGGTCCTAACCGAGAGAGCTGGGGAACTCCACTGGTGATGTACTCTTTGTCGAGGTGGCCTCACAGATTCTAACCTCCTGGGTCTTGTCAGTGAACCAGCTAGCTATCCAGTGGGTTTATACATAATAAAGAAATTTGGAGCGCAGTTACTTATATTACCCAGAGTACTAAACATTTATTACATTACCTAGAGTATTAACCCTTTATTATATTGCACAGAGTACTAACCCTTCTTATTTTTATTTTTTTTTCTATCCTCATCTTCATCTAGTCAAAATGCATTACTCTGAGCCAGTCTACATGTGGCTGGAAGGCAAAATAACATTGCTGCTGTCTTAGTGACTGAGAAGTTATCAAATGGGAAGTTTAACTTGCTGTGATATTAAAAAATAAGTAATACAATACAGAGATGTATGAGTTGTATAATGAATCTGATGCTGAATTCATGTCAGTACAGTGTATTTATTCTTACGAAAGCCTTGTAAAAGTATAATCCTACATTTACCAATGTGTGTGACTAGAGTGAAAAAGAGTACAGAGAATGATTCAGGTAGCAAGATAAGTGTCAATCATTGACGATTAAATCTTGTGTTTAAAGACAGCTTGAGCCAGTCACACAGGGATTAATGGACATTAGGCCGAGAGTGCTCTGGTCCTTGCCATATTATACCAAGACTTAGCACACATAGGCCATACTTCTCAGTGAAAAGATGAGGTACTGCTGAGTTTATTGATGTAGATGCAGACTTCTGCTGAGTGTAGAATGGTGTCTTTTTTTTCTTTTGGTTAGTGAGCCTGGCGGATCATTGGCTTTGAAGTATTCTATCTGCATGTACAATGGTTACAGAATACAGAGTTGCATATACAATGATTTGAATTATATTAGGTTGGATGATGTGAGCACAGCAGCTGTGTTTTTTGTATTGTGAAAATTTAGAAGTCATTCTTTATGACCCCCCAGTATGATACCTAAAGGAATCTGCTCTAATTTTGAAAAATGAGAGAAACCTAGCATTATTTATCTTTCTTACCCTACACATTTCTTGTGACCACTTAACTTTCAGAGATTAAATGCATGAGTAAAAACAAAATAAATAATACTCTCATCTTGATTGCCTAACAGGCCAAGTAGTTTTTCCATCATCGTAGAAGGATTATTCATTTATGGATTTGCTGACTTTTAAGGAAGAATGGATGTTTAACATCACACAGTGCTTTGGGTTTAGTGAGTGTATTAGCAGCTAAATTCATTATGCTCTGTTGTTGGGTCCTTCAGGGTTAGGATAATTTCATTCATTTATTTTCCATTTATTATTTCAGCTGCAGCTGGTTTACCCATTTCTGACCAGAAAAAGTTGTTTATTAATACAACATTATATTATACTTAGCAGTATGTTGCTTCCCCTGTATATGTTTTCCACAGTAGGCTTTTGAGTGACTGAAGTGCAGATGAAATCTATCTTGCTCAAAATGCTCTGATCAAAGTTTTACATTGTATCCCTGTTTAAAAGAAAAAGTAAGGTACCATCTAAATTCACCACAGATTCTGCAATCTGTTGTAAGGCTGGAAGGATGCTCAGAAGGTGACACCTAGGTCTGGTAGCCAAAACTGTTTCCCTGCTAGTAGACAGATGACCTGCAATATGTTTGCCCACCTTTAGACATCTGAAGTTCTTGCTGTTCAGAAATGCCAGTTCACTATTAGTACATGCGTGAGATAAAATGGGAGTAACTTCTAGCAATTAGCCTCTTTGCTCTCTGTATTGTGCTACTGACTATAGATACATGCAATGCTTTTGGTAAGACTTCTGGTTAAATGCTACCATATGTTTAAAATAAATGATGGTTCTGAATGACAGGTTATTAAAAAGTGTAGGCAGGATCATCTTAAGCCTTATGGAAATGGTGTGTCCCCATGTCACCACAAGAAACTCTCTACAGTAAGGAAATTGCAGAACTACCAAGATAGTGAGTCCCAATGGTCCAGAGCTTTATAAGAAAAGTATTTGGGTTGGGAGGGTGGCCTAATGGCTAAGGTGTTTGCCTTACAAACACAAGGTGCAGGGTTTGAGTCTCACAAGGGATAATTGGCTAGGCTTAAAATGGCCCACAAGGGCAGTTAGCCTAGTACTAACCTATGAACCAGAAACTGGAAGGTTTGTCTTGGGGATTGTGGATTGTCCTATCAGATATTATTTGTTTAGCCTCCCACCCTTTATTTTCTAGCTTCATCACTGTTTCTGAGTTATAATAGCCAAACATTTCATTTCCTGGTTTCATGCAAGTCTTTTCAAATAAAGTCATTAACCTTCTAGGATAAAATTGCTTTTCTATGACCTCCTGCATCATCATATTTTTGCTGGTTTTGTATTGTGGAAGAAAGTGCTTGATCTTTTTGTATGGAGAATTGGATGTTGCTTGACTTTCATGTATAGTGCTTTAGGTATATTCCTCAGCATTTTATGAAGCTGAAGTGTTTAATTTTATGTCCTTCCTAATTAAAAGAAAATAGTTTCTGAAGTAGCATTTAGAATAGAGGCATGAATTGTCACAGCTGAAGTTATAAATATATTGCTGATTCTTCAAACAGATTCAGTTATTGAGATCAGTTTGTTTGCCTTCTCTCAATATTTAGAGAATATAATGTAAAATAGACTGCAGTTACCAGTTTTGTTTTCCATCATTGTATGTTTGCTCTTACGAGCATGATCTTACTGAGCGATACAGAAATAATTAAATGTGTATTATATTAGTCTAACATTATTCAGCATATGTCTTTGACTAAACTCGGATGCTGCATGCAGCATACAGTCTGTCAGCTGTGTATCACTTTCAAGACTGGAAGTTGTGGACTGTTGCAATAAGTTCTTTCAGAACACATAACATTTATAAAAGCTGTTATTGGTGCAAGGGCCATATCTGTAATGTTTTTATGTTTTTATTATTATTATTATTATTATTGTTATTGTTATTATTATATTCTGTAAATTTTTCCTTTCAAAAGTAGGACTGTTAGTGCACAGACACGAGTGAATACTCACTAGAGCCCAAACTTGCAGTCATCTCTGTGTCTCCCAAAAGGTTAATGGAGGAAGGTATGTGTGAGAATGTAACCCATGAGCAATTAAAATACTCTTAAGAGGATTATCATCTAAGTAAATGCCTTATGTTATCAGAATCAAGCTTCAGATAACTGATTCCTCTTGATCTGTTTGCTTTTTGAAAGAAAGTGTTCACCACTAAGCCAGCTGCTATCAACGTAGATGTTAGACTGTGTTAACTGACCTTCAACCTCCAATGAATTATTATGTTATGATAATATCTGATGCCCTGAATTAGAAGCTTGTTATTGTTTACTTTGGGTCTTATGCATGTGGTCTTGTAGTTTAAGCACCAACAGCTATAATTTGAGCCTAATTACATTCATACTCATTGCCTTTGTTAGCCATTTGTGGTGTAGTTAATGAACAGCTTGGGTTGACATTTGAGCAAATAGAAGTGTCAGCATACAGAGGTTGAAGAAGTCAAGGAAACACATTTACTTTTCACTGGCCTTGCATAAACTTGGGAAAAACTCACTGTATTGCAAATATTATTCTGCCTGTTCTAATGACTGGAAGCACTGCATATAGCAAATCAAACAGTAAAAAAATCTCTTAATAAACTGGACTGCTTGCTTTGCTTATCCTGCCTTCAGCCATATCCTGAACACTACTAAAAATGATGTTGTTTCATCCAGTGGCATTATTATCAATTATATACCAACAACCCACTTATTTTATTGAGAATATTAGTTTCTTTTCCTCACTGTCTATAATGGACTGCAAGTTAATGATGATAGCTAAATAAGGTGAGTTAATAAGAGTTTTGTTATGTTCCACAGAGTGCAATTTAAACAGATCATACAAATGCTGGCACTAATTTTAAAAATGAAAATATAGTCTAAACCATTGTATATGAGTTATTTGTTATAACAATTTTCAAGAAACAGCTTTGGTCCCATAAGCAGCATAATAGATCCCTAGGTAGTATATCCCTGCATTATGTTTACATTGACTCAGTATAATTTGTAGCTATATACTCAAAACATTACTATTTCTTATTATTTATACTGGGCATAACTTAGCTATTCAGTGTGTATGCCTTAATATGATAATATGATGCCCAGTTTTGCATGATACTGTTAATAGTAACATTATTTTAACTTGACAACTAACAAACTAGCCATTTTGTATAACATGCTATTTTCAGGCATACATCAAATGTCATGCCATTACTGTTTGTTCTGCTATGTCATGTTAGACAATATCAAAGTTATGTAATAGCAATAAATGAATGGATGAGTGAAAATATACACAGTGCAGCAGTATATGCATATATAGGGACACATGAGAGATGCAGCTCTGTAAAACATGTTCTCATACTCCTGTATGTACCTGAACATCCATCAGTTGAAGATGGTCAGCTACAGTGTATAACTCATTTTCTGGTAAGAGAATAGATCTGCCCTGTGCCTTCTGTATCTTGCAACATCTGTCCATCCCATACCCACCACATCCAATCTTGTACTAATGATAATCATCCTCAAACAGTAGCAAGAAGTGTGATAGCTCTGCTTTATGGGGTGTAGGTTGTCTCCGAACTGATATTCGGGAGTCCTTAAGTATGATACTGTTATAGTTCTTATCCTATCAAAACTCTGACAACAGCACTGTATTGAATATTATGATGGATAATAAACTAATCCCAAAATAGCTAATTATATTTTCATTGTTATAATCAGTCAGAAGCGCAAGAGCTAACAACTGTGAAAATGTCCAAATTTGGAGGTGGGATCGGTGCACCGAGCAAGGAGGAGAGACTTAAAGAAGCAGCTGAGATCCACTTAAGGATTGGTCAAATCCAACGATACTGTGAATTATTGGTAGAACTTGGGGAGGTGAGATATACATTGTTTTTATAAAATGCATGTCCATAAGGATTAGTGGTCCTGAGAAACATACATGTAAAGCTATATAACAATGAGAAAATGAACGTCATATTACTTGGCATATATTTCTTAAGAATACAATTTTCATAAGAATTAAGATATAAAAGATATAATAGTATTCGCTTTGCATTTTGAAAACAAAATTATTAAACAGTGTTATCAACTGATATTTTTGTTAACAGCTATGGAATTTTGTTTATTTAAATATTCTTTATTGAAAAAAGAAAGATAAAATGCTTTTTCATAGGTTCATAGATGTTTACTAGGCTAATGGCCCTGGAGCCTTTACAAGTCTAACCCATAGAAGTGCCCTGGCATCGTGCCACCCGACGTTAGTTCCCAGTGCCTCCATAAAGTAGAGCTACTAGAGTGATCCCCAGAATGAACTTTCTATTACCCATCCACTCATCCAGATTCCTCTTGAAGAGGGACAGTGAGGTGCTCTGCTCGACATGTATGGGAAGCCTATTCCTGAACATGGGCAGTCTCTGGGTGAGGAACCTGTCCCTCCAGCATGATCTGCTGATTGTGGTAATGAGGTTGAGGTATCTGGAGTGTGTGATATGGAGAGATTAGGATTTCTTTAGATGTAGCATTTCTAACAAAGACATGTCTGACCCAGCTCTGTTAGAGATGCTACATCTAAATAAATCCCAATCCCTTCAGCACATTCTGTTGATTGTGGTAATGAGGTTGAGGTCTCTGGAGGTGTGGTGCAGAGGGATTGGGATTTCTTTAGATGTAGCATTTCTAACAGAGATGGGTCAGACATGGCTTTATAAGTCAAACAGATAGCCTAGTACCTACCTATGAACCTATAACCTATAAGCAGAGATCACCTCACCTCTAAGTAGGTGATATGAGACAGAGAATAGCTAGAGTCTTTTGAGTTTGTCCATTTAGGACATGTGTTTAATGCCTAGGATCCTCTTTGTGAGGTACTTTTGTGGCCTCTTCAGCTGTTGCACGTGTCTAATGAGGTACATGCCAAATGGAGCATTATACTTGATGATTGGTCTAATGAGGGAAGAGTAGAGAGAGATGATGACCTCTTTCTTCCTGGATTCAAAACCCTTGGTAATGAGATATGCCACAAAGAAGGACTTTCTGACCACAGTGGTAATGTGGTGGTCGGAGAGGTTACTGTCAGCCTGTGTCCCCAGATCTCTTATAACATCTTCAGTCTTCAGTGGGCTCCCATCGATGTGATAATTAGTGGGAACTGCATTTTTACCAAAGGGGATGATGACGCATTTTTTGGCATTATGCTTAAGGCCATGGTTTCAACACCAGTCATTGGTCTCACTGAGGCCTTTCTGTAGGATGTCTACATCACATGGGGAGTTAATAATGGTTCCCAGCTTGCAGTTGTCTGTGATCTTGGTCAGCCAGAATCCCTTTGTGTTGGCCTGGACTTCTGAGAAGTAGATGCCGAACAGGAGAGGACCCAGGACCGATCCCTGTGGGACTCCACTCATGACTGGTTGGCACTCTGGCTTACAGTCCACTACTTTCACACTGTGGGTTCTATCTGTAAGACAATTTGCAACCCACATAGTGATATAAGGGTCGATGCCTAGTTGATTGAGTTTATCAATAATTCCTGAGTGAGGAATGGTATCAAAGGTCTTGGCCAGATTGAGGTAGGTTGTATGCACTGCCTTACTTTCATCCACAGTCCTGGTGACTGACTCAAAGAAGTCAACCAGGTTGAGCAGGCATGGTCTCCCTTTCACAAAGCCAAAGTGCGTGGGGTCTAGAGTATGGAGATTTCCTATATCTTTGTTAATCAGGTCCATGATGATGCGCTCCATAGCTTTACTTATCAGACTCATCAGGCTAATGGGACAATAATTCCCAGGGTCTGTAGTCTCTCCCCCTTTATGGAGAGGGATGACTGAAGCAATGGGTCATTCAGTAGGGAGAAAGCCTGAGGTGAGGGTGTGACTGAACAGGGGCACACAGATGTGGTGCCAGTTTGCTTTGTAGTTCATGTAGAATACAGCCAGGGATACTATCAGGTCCCATGGAAGCTGTATTCTTGACCTTGGACAATGCAGCTTTAACCTGTGCTGCAGTAATGTTAGGTGCCTGGCATTCTTCTGGTATTGTGATTGGTCTTTTAGGATAGGAGAGAGGGGTAAAGCTGGCACTGAATCTGTCGGCCAGTATGTTGGCAATATCCGTTGGCTCAGTATAGGAAGTAGAATTGTGCAGTAACTCAGAGCAAATTTGTGTTTTGCTGTAGAGGTTCTTGATATAGCTATTGAAGGCTTTGCAATTGTTTTTGGTGTCTGCCACAATTCTGCCTTCATAGCTGGCTTTAGAGGATTTGATGAGGGATCTCACTTTTTGTTGAGGCTAATAAGGGAGTTTTTCCAGTCTTGGGACTTCACCTTTTTCTGCAACAGTTTCTTCCTTCTGTTGTAGAGTTTATTAATGGCAGGGGACCACTAGATTGGCTTTCTTTTTTTGGAGGAGAGTGTCTTGGTTCTGTTGGGTATGGCTAGTTCCATGCATTTATGTACATGTTTGTACAGTGCATTGGTGTATGATCTGGCAGTCATGCAGCTATTTTCCATTGGCATGGGTGCCATGGAGTTAGCCACCTCTGTTTTTAGGAGTCCAGAGTCAGCTTTGGAAAAGTTTTGCAAGGTGGTTACCTTTGTGGGGGTGTGGGTGAGATGTGGATTTCCATATTGATTAGTTTTTGGTTGGATCTGACCAGGGAGGGATTGACTACTGGTGTAGAGCAATGGTTGCCCATGTTAGTAATAGCCAGGTTAAGGATGTTGCTTCCTCCAGTGGAGGTTAGAATGAGCTGATCCAGGGCATTGGAATTGATGAATTCCAGGAAGTGTTGGGCCAGTGTACTGGTGCTTGAGTAGCTTTCCCAGTTGATGAAGGGGTAATTAAAGTCTCCTTGTAAGAGAGTGCTGAGTTGGACCTTGATAGATTCCAGGGTGCTTAGGAACATGGAGTGAGAGTCTAGGGACATGGTTGGGGACCTATAGCAGATTATGACCTGGATCGCCATCTTACCCAAAGTTAGTTGTACCTGAAGTATCTCAGATACATTATGCTGGTCTACTAGTCTGGAGGTGTGCATACCCTTTATGAATATGGAGACACCACCGCCTTTGGAGCTTTGGTCCATGTTTCGGGGCCAAAAGGTGTGGAATGAGTTATAGCCGGGTAGCACAGGAGTGCTTTCTGCCACTTTATGTAGGTCTCCATTACAGCACAAATGTTGATGTTCTCCATTTTGAGGAGTGTTTCGGGTGAGTGCATCTTGAGAGTTAGACTTCTAGTGTTGAGCAGCATGACCCTCAGATTGCATTTATTTATAGCTATTACCATGGTAATTTGCTGTTTGGATCTGCCTAAAAAAGGCACTATAGGGGTGGCAAGAGCCTTAGCCAGTACCTGAAAACCTAGGGGTGGCAGATGCAGGCAATCTCTGGCAAAGCATCGAGGTCTCTCAAGCATGTCATCCCAAGCAGACAGATATTGGATCCCCTTAGAATGACACAAGAAACTTAGCCAATTGTTGACGTCAATCATTTTTTGTTTGTACTGCAGTATCATTCTGGGTGATGGTAGAATACTGCTCAGGGCTAGTGTCATACCTACTTGGACCACATAATCCGAGAGCTCCACCATGTCTCTTTTCATGTAGTCCAGGGAGGTGTGTCTCAGGTCATTCACACCCACATGGACAATGACAGAGTCATGCTTGTACTTGTTGTTGTGGAGTGACCTGAGTGCATGTGTTATGTGTCAGATTCTGGCACCTGATAGACAGCTGACTGTTACCTTCTCCTTATTCAACCTAGTGAGTGGGACATCTGTGTGCCTCACTATTGAGTCACCTATGATTAGTATATTGGGCAAGGTGTTTAGCCTTAGGAGCTTAGGTTGAGGGGCACACTGTGGAGGTGAGCTATGTGTCCTGTGGTTTGTGTTGTGTTGTGGTGGTCAAGTGCATTTTTGTCTTGGAGGTCTCTGCAGTTTGGGTAAATTTCTATTGAGAGCCTCCGCGAAGGTGGGTGCGTATTTTGTGTTTTTTTTTGTGACAGCTGTGCTAGTGGGTATTCTGGAGGGCTATGTGTTCCATGTGGTGTGGTGTAGGTGTTGACCTTCTCCTCTTGATCAGTTAGTCTGGTCTTGGCTGGAGAGTGCATAGCTTCCAATTTGGAGATATAATTGCATCTCTCACAAGTCTGAATTTTTGGAGGTAAGAGGAAAGGGTTGTCTGTGTACATGAAGAAGTTGCTACACTGCCTTAGAATGCCCAAGTGCACCACATTAATAGGAGAAAGCACAGGGAACTGCCCTTTAATCATGCCATGAGGGATGGTCATATCTACTAAGTACTGGAGCTATTTCCATGAAGTGGTGATGGCACTTAGGTGTGCTACAATAATTGCTACAAAAACCTGTTGAAGTGCAAAGCAGTTAGGCTATTTGAAGTGCAAGAGAGAAAGAACTAGCAAGATCTAGGGGAAAAACTGAAGAGCAGTCTTTCTGGCACCAGTAATAGTTTACCTCAACTTGATGCCACTGCACAGAGCTTAAACAAGAGCAAACCCACAAAAATGTGGGCTTTTAAACCAGAAAGTTGAAAGGGATGGAAAAACTGCCCAAACAACCAATAAACTACAATTTCTCAGGCCAGAAACCACTCCTCTTGTGGTAGATAGGCTTCCTAGTGCTTACCACTCCGACTGATAAGCTAGAAGGCTTCCCTCCAATACAGAAAGACTTGGGGGGGGGGTCAGAAGCTTACAAACCATTCTGGATACAGCAAATCTGTACCTGAACTAGACTAGTTACAGGAAAGGCAGGAAACAAGCAAAAAAATGGGTTTTTAAACCAGAAATTTGAAAGGGATGGAAAAACTGCCCGAACTGCCAAAAACTACAATTTCTGGGCCAGAAACAACTCCTGTTGTGCTAGATAGGCTACCTAGTGCTTACCACTCCCACTGATAAGCTAGAAGGCTTCCCTCCAACACAGAAAGGCTTGTTGGGCTTAGATGCTTACAAACAGTCCTGGATGAAGCCAATCTGTATCTGGACTAGACTAGCTACAGGTATGAAGATACGTGAAGGCTGCCAGCCTAGCCAAATAGAATTTTGTAGATAATTATGTCATTTGTAAATATTAATATAAGTCACAGGCTTGTTCTCCTAAATGGAAGAAAATGGTGTTAAATATGGAACTGCAAAAATGTAGCAACAGTGCACTCTGCTGTAGAAAAGCTGATAAGTCAAGCACTGTGTAATTGTTTGATCACAAACCCGGAGCTGAGATGTCTGGATGAAGGAATTCTTGATTTTGTTTTGAGACTGGAGTTAATTGCTAGAATTTGCATGTATAATGTTTTTATTGCTCTGGCTTCCTGACCAGCTGCAAGATCAAAAGGGCTATTAACCTATGGGTTTCTGTTAGCATTGGAAACAGAAAATAATGATGTAATCTGAAAAGAGTCAGTGGTACTGTTATCAATTTAAGGACAGAGAGACTCAGAGCATTTTGCTTTTGTCTTGAGAACATCCACCATAACCAGCACTCTGCCTGTGGTCTATATGTAAGTTTATTTTAGAACTGTGTTTTCTCTTAGATATAGCTAGGAAATAGAAAGATTAGATTTGTTTTTATTCTGTATTAATGTCAGAACTTTTCTACTGTATTATTTTAAGTATTTCTCTATGATCTCTGAACTCTTGACTAGCACTGTGTAGTAAGAAGTATTGTCTTGTGTTCTTATTATTTATTATTAAGTATTTTAAATCTTTCAATTGTGGCGGTTTTATGTAGAGATAAGTTAAGCTCTAGAGTACATTGCATATATATAATGATACTGTCCTAGCAACCCCAAATAAGCCTTGCTGTTTAGTCACACTTACCAGTTGGATAATAATATTGCACAGTAATAATTGGGCACCCTTTGATAAGGGCCTTATTAGTAGCTGATATTAGTGGGTGGTGGCAGCTGGTACTACCGCATAATCTGGGCAGAAAGGGGACACAGCTGTAGAATCTGTGCCAGCCTTCCCCAGGAGTGTCTGTGTGTTTCTATATAACTTGTATCTCAATGTGTGTGTGTGTCAGCCACTTGGGCAGGGACATGAAGCACTGGTTGGACAGAGAGGGTGCTGGAGATTTTATCTTGCCCACTAGATTGAGATCTGGATTCTATAGCTGTGCCAGTGGGGAGTCATTGGGGATCTAGAGAGAAAGTGAGAAACCAGCCCCAGACTAACTGTGATCTCTATGTGCTCTTAAGGGAAATTGTACTTTATTGTGTGTATTTGTTATCCTCCCCTATGTGGATGCCCCTCACTGGTGTTAGTGGTGAGAATTGAGACTTCTTGATTGCTGGGCCAGTGCATGGGTGTCACAACAGGAAAGACGTGAAACAAGTGCACACATGGGCTTTTAAACCAGAAAGTTGAAAGGGATGGAAAAACTGCCCAAACAGACAATAAACTATAATTTCTGAGCCAGAAACCACCCCTCTTGTGGTAGCTAGGCTGCTTAGTCCTTACCACTCCCACTGATAAGCTAGAAGGCTTCCCTCCAATGCAAAACAGCTTTGGGGGCTCAGAAGTTTATAAACAGTCCTGGATACAGCAAATCTGTATCTGGACTAGACTAGTTACAAGAAAGGTGAGAAGCAACACAAAAGCAGGCTTTTCATTTTATGGCTGTAACTACTATGTTGACTGTAGGCATCACAGATAGTGGACTCTAACTAAACTCAGTTCTAACCATTTACTTATTGTTGACTTGATTGTGTGCCTACTTTACTGTCTGTGATATACTAAATGGGTGATCTTGCTATGCAATGTATATGCCCATTTTTCAGGGGTGATTAGCAAAGCTTTTTGCAAAGGTGTATAGTGAAAACATATCATTCACATGCTACAAGAGTTAAAAATGTGCTACCACATCATACAATCATATACGAACAGCAAAGATCAGAAAACTCTATGTTGTTATCATTATTAAAACTTTTGTGGTTTCTAACAGACTTCTGGGAGAAAGAAATGAGACAGTAGAAAAAATTGAATTATTTTCCTTAAGATTACGAGAAATTATAACTAGCATTTCTTTACGGCATTAGACACATCAGTACTGTATGAAAAATTATTAATATGTTTATATACAGAAGTCATATGTAATCTTTTTGTTATACAAACAGTGGCATTGTCTGTTCTACAAGTACAGATTATGAAAAGTGTCTTATGTATGTGGCTGACAATTTTACTTCCATTTGTAACAATTTTCAGAACTAAAATTTCATTAACTCCTTATTTTACTTATATGATATTAAGCAGAATTTCATCTTCACAACCCATTGTGTTTTAGCTTAGTGCACTGAGTGTTTTTTAAAAACTATCATTGCAAGAAATTATGGTTTAGTGTATTTGAGAAAGTATAATTAATTTATTTGACAGCCCATTATTACAACATAATATCATCATGCATCAATATATTTATCAAAATAAAAAGGAATGCTGTATCAGGCCATTAGCAGTGCAGGGCCCTGTCATTATGATTAAATACCTCTTATAAGAAAACATTCATTAAAAATGCTAATCAGTGAGTCTTCATAACTCTTGTCATAAAGCTGCGCCAAGAAATAATAACCATTTAATTCTTATTACAATGCTGCAATAGTCTTCATATCCCTCAAAACAAGCTTAATAAAAAGACTAGTTCAAAGCTGCTGAGAGCACCCCAGACATAAAAGGTCACTCATCCTATCATACATTCAGACCCTAAACCATGGGAGGCAAAGCAAAAGGAGGTACAGTTGCAGTATATATAAAATACATACACACCTCCAGGCTGGTCAAACAGTATGATGCACAGGAGACACTTCAGGGACAGTTAACCATTGACAAGACCCCTATTCAAATCATAGCTAGCTACAGACCCCCAACTTTGACTCAAGATGTCCACTACACTTATCTGGACCTCTTCGAATCTATCAAGATTCAAACCTTTACCCTGATCCTGGGTGACTTTAACTATCCAACCATAGACTGAAAGAACTACTCATGCCAAAACACAAATGTCCAGAAATTCCTTGATTCCGTCAATGCAAATACCTTGGACCAGCTGGTTGACACCCCCACAAGAGGTGAAAATATCTTGGACTTGGTATTAATTAACATGAGTAACTACTGCAATATCCCGACAGTGTCATCCTCCCTGGTAAGATCTAACCACAAAGTGGTCACTTTTGAAGTCACCATCTCCCCCGAACCCTCCCTTGTCCCAGCCAGGGTCAAACACAAAAACATCTTCAAAGCTGATTACAACCTCCGTAGGAACTGGCATATATGTCCAAACCTACACCAAAGTACTATATGAGCATTTATGTAGCTGCATGGAATCAGGAATACCCAACAGGGCAAAATCCTCCTCCTCAAGGAAAAGTAAACTTGTCTGGTGGACATCTGCAATAGGTAAACTCTATAATAAAAGGAAAAAAAATTGCTGTCCAGGACCAAGAAGGAGCAGGAGCCTAATTGAAAGGAATCTTTCCTTAGCCTGAACAAGCAAATAAAAGCACTAGTGAAATACTCCAAAGCAAACTTCGAGTCCAAACTGGCCACATCTGCTAAAGACAGTCATAAGACCTTCTTCACATATGTCAGCAATCTCAAAGGAAGCACTCAGATCTACTCAGAATCAGTAGTCAAGGACACCACATACACAAAAACCATAGAAATAGCCAATCTGCCAGCAGACAGGTTCAGTGAAAACTTTATCCTACTGTCCCCCCATCAGTAAATCAGGACATCCCCAGCACCTGCCCCCTTCCCTTATCTGTAGGGAGCAATTCATCACTGCCCTCTCAAAGGCAAAAAATACAATCTCTATGGGACCAGATAACATCCCAGACTGCATCCTACATGAACTCAAGCAGGATCTTGCAGCACTGTTATGTACCCTAGACAACCAAAGTCTGAGTACCAGCTTCATCCCAGCTGAGTGGAGGATAGCCACTGTCTTCCCTCTACACAAAAGTGGAGCGTCCAGTGATCCAGGAAATTATGGACCCATCAGCCTAACTAACCTGATCTGTAAGGCCATGGAACAGATTATCATGGACCTAATTAACAAGACCATTGGCAACCTCCAAAGACTTGATCCCACACAGTTTGGTTTCATCAAGGGGAGGTCATGCCTGTTAAATTTAGTCAAATTCTTTGAGACAGTCACCAAAGCCATGGATGAGGGGAAGACAGTACACACCACCTGCCTTCACCTGGACAAAGCCTTCAATACTATTCCCCACTCAGGTATAATATTTACACTCTCTCAACTAGCCATCAATCCATATGTTACCAGATGGGTAGCAAACTGTCCCACTGATAGAACCCACCTAGTCAAAATAGGGGAATCCACCTCAAGCAGTCAAACTGTATTGAGTGGTGTATCCCAGGGTTCAGTCTTCGGGCCTCTGTTCTTTGGAATTTACTTTTATGAGGTGCAGGCCAAAACCACTGGGCTATGGCTGAGTTTGCAGATGACTGCAAGCTGGGCACTGTCATCAATTCCCCTAGGGATTTGGACATCCTCCAAGAGGGTCTCACCCAAATAAATGACTGGTGCCAGAAACATGACCTCCACTCTTTCAAGGCCTATGTCTTTAGCCAAATCAGTGGCCTCAAACTAAATGCCAAAAAATGCATCATCATCCCTTTTGGGGATAGTGATGTCCTCACAAATGATCACATTAATAACAAGGTCCTAAGCATGCAATCAGTCGTGAGGGACTTGGACACCCAGGTTGATAGCAAACTGACTTTTGACCACCATATTGTCTCTGTTGTATGGAAAGCTTTCTACATGGCCCACCTCATTAGGAAGGGTATCTCATCCAGGGGCAAGGATGTCATAACATCCCTGTATTCTTCCCTTATAAGGCCCATTATTGAGTACAATGCCCCTTTAGGCATGTACCTTACAAAGCACATGCAGCAGCTGAAGAGACCACAGAGGTTCCTCAACAGAGAATCCAGGGCCTCAAACATCTACCCTAAAGCCATGTCCCTCTACTGAGTCTCATACAGACTCATCAGAGGTGACCACTGTCCGGAATATAAAAAAATCTTGATCCCCACCTTGATGGGACTGTTGCATATCCACAAGTCAAGCTCCACTCAAGTAACATGCACGTGTGACCTCATCCTGGTCTGTGACATCAATAGGACTTGGCGGGACAGATTTGTGTCCCAGAGACTCCCCCTTCTGTAGAATAGGCTCCCTCTCCACATCAAGCAGAGTATCTCATTAACCCTTTTTTAAGAGCAACCTGGATAACTGGATGGGGAACAGAAAATACACCCCTGGGATTCCACCTGTGTCCCTACTGGACAGTAGCATCAGGTGCTGACTTGTCAGAACATGGGCTAAATTGTTGGCTAGGCTTGTAAGTGCCTCAGGGCTAATAGCCTAGTAACTTTCTATGATCCTAGGATCCTAAGATGATAACTGTTCTTTAAAAGACTTTTCAAATGACATCTATTGTTATTTACTTTATTTACTTATTGACATTAATTGCCATTTGATTACTTGCGAAAGTTCGACAGGGTAGAATCCTGTTTTCAGCGGAGGCCTAAGGAAAAACTCTCCAAATTATTACAAAACATTTTAAAAACAATAATTTTACAATCTTCAAAAATAAAACAAAAACATCTGCAGTTTAAATAAGTATAACAAATTAGTAAATTGAAAATATTGGTTAAGAATCGAATGCTCCCTTTGTAATCCCCTTGCATCAGTCAACTGGGTCTGTATATTCACTCCTCTTACAACCTACTAATGAGTTATTCACAACCTTCTTTAACAATGTAAATAAGTGCATCAATAAACTCATGAGTCACAAATACTGTGGAAAAATCTGCAATAAACATAAATGGTAGAAGTAAAATCTCAACACATTATCAAACCAAAACAAAAAGACCTACAACACTTTTATACTTTACCTGACCCAACACAGCAAGGCTAATGCTAACTCCAGCCAAAAAACTTACTCATAAAATCAAAGGAAGCAAAGAAAGCAGTTTTCAAAGTAAAGTTTAGCATCAGAACAGATGACAGTAAAAAGGCCTTCTACAAACAAATTTGATAAATGAAGAAGAAACAAGAATTCAGTATGATGGGACAAATAAATGGCACCATCACAACAAAGCCATTGTATATAAACTAGCATATGGACATGGAGCACATTTCAGGCAGCAAAGGGGAACCCCATCCACTTTTCAATCCTGCAGCATAATCCCAGCTGAAATGATATGCATAATGGTACCGCCTGTCTGCAGTAAGGGCACAAATTGGTTCCAGGGGACCGGATAACATACCAGGAAAGCTACTTTATGCAGTCAGAACTAGCCTGGTATATACCCAGCTAAGCAAATTCTTAGTAAAGCATTGCAATCTGGTTATGCTATTCTGTTAAAGTCCACAGGAGAAGTCTTTCCACAAACATCAATAATTTTATGCCTATCAGACTTGCAAACATATTATTTGAGGTGCTGGAAATAATTGTAATGGTACTTGGTCAACACTTGAAAATGTCTTCTTCAGAGCCAAACCCAGTACTATTTTGTTAGAGGCAAAATGTGTATGCTTAATCTTGAAATTTTCTTTAAGACTGTCACCAGCACATTGGATAAAGGGTTATCTGTTCATGTAGATCACCACAATCTGGCTAAAGTGTTAGCACTATGTCCCATAATAGAATCATACATAAACTCAAAAAACAAAATATAAATGGAAACCATAATAACTTGACTCCACAGTTGTATATATAGCCTTACATATCGGATAAGAAAAGGAGAGCTCCTGTCCTTTGTCATCAGTTACTCCTTCAAGATATGTCCTGAGGCCAGTCCTTTTTGGCATCTATTTCTCAGATATCAAAACTGAATCCATTGTTTGGCTCACTAACTAGGCTGAAGGAGGCTGTAAATGTGTGAACGTCATACTTATTCCCAGTGATAGCACCTTTGTTCAATTGAAACTTAACACTGCATACAAATGGTACAGTAAAAATGACCTCCTGTAATGATATATGCAAATGACTAATTAAGGACATAAAGTGTTTCAGCTACATGGCTTCTGAATGCCCATGATTTTTTCTTTGTCTTTATGGATATATTCAGGCCAATAAAGCCAATCCCCACTAGCTGTGGACATGCATGCTTCAGTCTTTTTAATGACCTCATCAGCACAGCACAAGTGGATAATTTAGTTATACTTTAAAAACACAGAGCCTAAAACCAAGCCTGATATCCATAAACATTAAGGTACCTGCAATGTATCCTAGCTAACATCCAGGCCAAAGGGCAAAAAGGTTAAAGGAGCAGTTTTTTTTTTTTTTTAGCTATCACTAAAGCATTCTACCATGTAGATCATCCACTCCTATTTGACTCACGTACCCAGAATTAGTAACCAAGACCTGCAATGGTTCAACAGCTTCTTAAATAAGAGACACCTCACTATTAAAATAGAAAACTCTGTCTCACAATGACCGCCCCTACCTTTATATTTCTACAATGATCAGTCTTCTCTCCCCAACTTTTATTTTTATTCATCAGCTGTCTGTCAGTTGACCTTCCCCACCTATCAGTTATCCTTTATGCTGATAATATGTTCTACAGATCCCACCCCTCTTACTCCACAAAAAAAGTCTTAGATACTTTAGACTCACTGCAGACCCTCTAATGTACCCATTGACTCACAAATAACTAAATAACATAAACCCCTCTGAAAGCGAACACTTCAGAAACCTAGGAATTTGGCTCAATTAACAACTTTACTTTGAATATCTTATTGAGATAACCAAATTGTCTTTCAATTCATTTAGACAAAAAATATTTCCTATTTTCTACATTCAAGGGAAGGATGGATATTCATAAAGTAGTAATTTTGACACAGCTGAAATATAAGATCTTTTACATGGTCTCAGGCTGCAAAAGGGACATCACTACAATCTAAACCTTTGCAAGCAACATCTGCAGATTCATTGCCAAGGACAGAGCAGCTTGTTGCCAAAATCCCCTGGTTACCTATCGCGCATAGAATATAGCTGTTTTTGGGCTTCCTGCTTCCTGTTTTTCAACCTTATTAATGATGAATATCTTTCTTTCTTCACCAGTTAGTTATATTCATGTAACTCATGCTGCAATCTTAGGTCAACTGAGGTCATCTACTTTTAAAACTGTAGCAAACTGCTTGCTACATTTCAGGTAATGGGCTTGCTATAACGTATACCACACATGGAGCACTGAAATGCTTCAGTTCTGACTACAAAAAGCTGTTTTGCATTCCTTTCTGTACCAGCATTGAGAAATGCCTGTAAGGAAGTTAATGCTCATGCTGGGCTAATGACTGATTGGCATTTGCTGATCATGGCCTCTAAAGCCTTTACCCCAATTTAGCTATCCCTCTGATGCACCTGATATTTTAGTCTTCTAATCTGGACTGATTGACTTGACAAAACTCATTTAGTTATATAGTAGGCTAAAGACCTTTGGCATTTATTAGGAGTGGGCATTTTAGTTAGGAAGTTTCTAGAGGTTATGTGAGGAGGGGGTATGTTACTTTGGGCATTACTGTCTGCCTCTGTCTATCAGAAGACATACTGTAGGGGCCAGACCTAGGGAGAATTTATGAATTCTGATCTATTGGTCAATATTATGCTTTAAATAGGGTTAGGGATGGACTTTGCTTCACATGGATGGGGTCTTCTGTTCAGAAGATGGAGATCATCTAAAACATACAGCTGTCTCACTAACATATCTTACTTATATCACAAGCATAATGTAAATACTTGGATCTAGTGGTTCTGATGTTGTTCATTTTGTGGATGTGCAAAAGATCCATCAGAGCTGAATCTAAGGATGACTTGCATGCCAGGCATAGATCACCTCTCAGTAACCTGTGGGAGACAGAGTATAGAGATAGAGCTTTAAGGCAATCCATATACAACAATGTGTTTATGTCATGTTTTCTCCTGGTAAGGAACATTTGTAAGCATTCCAACTGTCGCATATGCCTGGTCACATACATGCCAAAGGGGACACGATTCTCAATGATGGATATGAAAAGGGCAAAATAAAATGGCAGTATGACTTCTCTGGCCCTGCTTCCCATGCCCATACTGAAAAGTTGGGTTACAGAATGATTTTTCTTACTTCCTTGGCCACATGTTGACATATGTTCCAAGATCCCTGACTACTGGGTCAACTCTTCCCTTCATGGTGTAATACAGGAAACACTTAGTGCCAAACATTGGATTAAAATTCAATACCAAAGAAATGCATTACAGTACCTTTGGGAAAGTCTGCCAACCTGGGTAACTATGTCATCAATAAAACAACCTTAAAAATGGATTCACTAGTCAGGAATCTGGGAACTCATGTAGATAGTAACCTAGCCTATGACCAACATTTGTCTGAGGGAGTAAGAAAATCCTTCTATGGTGCTCAACTTATAAGCAAGGGCATGGCATCTAGATCCAGAGAGGTCATTGTACCACAATAATTGGCTCTCAATAGACCAATCAGAGCATAATGCCCCCAAGCACCTGATCAGACACATGCAGCAACTGGAATATCCAGAAAGACTCCTTACAAAAAGAATAGAGGGAGTAATCACAATGCCCTATGCTGATTGACTGAAAGCCTTGTCTGTTTAGTTTGTATCATACAAACTTCAGAGAGATGATCTTTGCATGGCATCCCTGGACCCTGTTTTGATAAATTTTTGACACATCTGCTAAACAATCAGCATCAGAGCTACTATATTAAAAGATACAAATGTTGCTTGCACTATAAACAGGACATGTTGGAGAGACAGCTATGTTTATCAGAAAATTACCATTCTCTGGAACAGGATCCCATCCATGTGAGCAGAGTTCCTCCCTATCCCTAGTTAAGTGCAAGTTGGACCAATGAATGAGTATTTGGTAATTCACACCTGATCTGGCCCCTATATCTCTGATGGATATAGACAGTCGTTAAATCATCACATATTTAAATCAAATTTGTGGGTCACATTTGGATTGCATGGCTAGGCTTATAAGGGCTCTTGTAGTCATTAGCCTAGTATACACCTATGAACCTATAAACTATTGAACTCTTAGGGGTGTCTTATTAAAGGAGTAATTAGCCTGGGTGGCATTTTTCCTACAAAGCACTATAATGCATTTCTTGGCATTGAGTTTTAATCTGTGACTTTGGCACCAGCCATTTGTCTGTAAGTACCATGTTCAATCATAGCCAAACATCAGGCTTTGTGCTTACTGAATGGCACACAGCTATGGTTACCCCACTCAACAAGGGAGGATCCACCATGGACCCCGGGGACTACCACCCCATTAGCCTGATCTGCAAGGCCATAGAAGTATCATCATGGGACTTATGACATAGGTAACCTTCAAACTCTGGACCCCACCCAGTTTGAGTTCGTGAAAGGTAGATCATGTCTCCTAAACCTGATTGACTTCTTCGAAGTAGTCACCAGAGCTGTGGACAAGGGTAAAGTAGTTTACACAGTCTATTTAGACCTCACCAAGGCCTTTGACACCATCCCCCCACTCTGGAATCCTAGATAAACTAACTAAACTGGGCATAAATCCCTATGTCATACGATGGGTTGCCAGCTGATTCACTGACAGAACCCACACCGTGAAAGTAGCCAACTCCAAATCCTACTCCAGAACAGTGACAAGTGGAGTACCACTGGGTTCAGTCCTGGGTCCCCTCTTGCTTTGCATCTACTTCTCTGAAGTTCAGGCATACACAGTGGGTCTATGGCTAACAAAGTTTGCAGACAACTGCAAACTGGGAGCCATTAATGAATCCCCAAATGGTGTGGACTTTCTACAAAAGGGCCTCACTGAGACAGATGTTTAGTGTCAAAGCCATGGCCTCAACCTCACCGCCAAAAATTGCATAGTCATCCCCTTTGGGAAAAACCCTGTGCCCATCAACTACCACATAGGTGGTAGTCCACTTAAAAAGTGTGATAAGAGGCCTAGGGACACAGGTGGACAATAATCTCTCCTTTGATAACCACATCACCACAGAAGTCAGGAAATCCTTCTACGTGGTGCACCTTATCACAAAAGGTTTCTCATCCAGAAAAAGGGAGGTCATTGTTCCTCTCTACTGGTCCCTCATTAGACCTATTATAGAGTACAATGCCCCTTTTGGTATGCACCTCACAAGACATTTACAACAACTGGAAAAGCTGCAGAAATACCTCACAAAGAGGCTCACTGGCCTCAAACAGTTGCCCTATGTGGGCCATCTCAAAAAACTCCAGCTCTACTCACTTGCACATCGCCTACTCAAAGGTGATCTCTGCCTAACATACAAGGCCATGTCAAACCCAGAGCTGTTGGACATGCTACACTTAAAGAAATCTCAATATCTCTGAGCCACATGCTCCAGGGACCTAAACCTTGTCACCACAATAGACAAAACATGCTGGTGGGATAGGTTCCTGTCCCAGAGACTTCCCATACACTGGAACAGACTGCCCATTCATGTCAAGCAGAGTACCTTATTAGCCCACTAAGAAAAATCTTGATGACTGCATGGGAAATAGGAAATTCACCACAGGGATCACTTCTGTAGCTCGGCTTGACAGGGGCACAGGAAAATAATTTTTTTGTGGGCGAAGAAAGCCAGGGAATCTTTATAGCTAGGCTTATATAGGCCCTAGGACTTATAGCCTAGTACCTACCTACTAAATCATTACCTATGAACTCATTAGACCCTCTTCTAAGATGCTTGTATCATGAGGGAATCTAGATGCCAAATAGGAGCGGTCCCAGCATGGAGCCCTGAGGTACCCTGCTGGTGACCAGTTTTTTAGTGGAGGTGGTCTTTCTGATCCTTACTTCCTGGGTCCTGTCTGTGAGTTAGCTGGCAATCCAGTGAGTTATGTAGAGGTTTATTCCCAGCTTGGTGAGTTTGTCAACTATATCTGTGCTGGGTATTGTATGAAACACCTTAGCTAGGTCCAGGTAGGTGGTATGCACTCTTTTTCCCCACTTCTATTGCCTTGGTAACCTTTTCAAGGAAGTCCACCAGGTTTAGTAGTTATGACCTGCTGTTGACATAGCCAGATTGGGTTGACTCTATTGTCTGAAGGTTGCCTATGTCTTTGTTGATCATTTGCATGATAAGTCATTCCATGGCTTTGAATATTAGACTAGTCAGACTAATAGATGTGTAGTTTCTGGGGTCGGCTGATGGTCCACCCTTGTGAAACAGGATAGCTGTTGCAGTCCTTTTTCATGGTACAAAGCCTGTTTTGAGGCTACAGTTGCAAAGTGACTCAAGTGGTCCTGTTAGGTCATGTTTCAAGCTATTTTGGAGGCTTCCTGGGATATTGTTAGGGTCCACTGAGCCTGTGTTTTTGGCCTTAGCAAGCACAACCAGAACCTGCTACTTGTTAATAGTCTTGGGAGGGTTATGCTAGTAGGTATTTCATAGAGGGGGGCAGGGGTGGTTGTGGGGATGAAGTTTGAGCTGAATTTGTCAACCATCAAATTCACTATGACTGTCTGTTTTGTGGCACACTGAAGGTGACACCATTAACCAGCAGTTTAGCACACTGATGTATGCTACCTTTGAGGCTTTAGACATAGCTGTAGAAGGTCTTGTGGTTGTATTTAGCCAGTACAGCTGTCTTGACCTTGTAACTGGCCTAGTTGGACTTAAGTTGTACTCTTAATTTCCTGTTTAGTTTAATTAAATAGCTCATCATTACTCTCTTCAAGATTTTAGTCATGGCTTTTTTCCTTTTGTTAAATACCATATCAAGGTTAGGATTCCACCAGTGTGGTTTATTTTTGGAGTTTGTTTTAGGTTTGCTTCTAGTAGGTATAGCAGCCTCTTTATGGCCATTTACATGGCTGTACAGTATCTTGGTGTACAATTCTGCATAGATAACTCAGGGTTGGTAGGGGAATTGAATTTTAACAAGCTATTATTTAATAGGATGTAGTTTGCTTTGGAATAGTTCCTAATTGTTACTTTGTTTTGTCATTCCTGGGAAGTAGTGTTTGTCGACAGACTAACAATGTGCAGAATATTTTATTTAACATGAAAAACTTTTTCACTAAGCCAGTGCCATGATATAGGGGGGATAAAGCTCTGACTATCACCTTGATGACCTGAGTTTGACTAGTGGCCTGGTAGCCTGACGAAGGGGCTGGATAGAATAGAAATTATGAGGCTGGACTGCTGACCCCTTCCAAGGGCAGGGTAAGGAAGTCTGCAATGGGTGCTGCCAGTTTAAAATCCTTGATGGTGATACCTTGGCCAAAACATGATCCAAACTGCTGCAGAGTGGTGGCCATAGAGGGATGTGTCACCATGTAGATGGATCCATTGTCATTGTAGCAGCATTGTATGCCCCTCTAATGATATCATCCCCACACATCAATGGGATGTAGAGCTCAAACAGAAAAAAAAAACTGCAATCTGCAGGAAGGCAGCTGGCTGCATCCACCCTTAGAGCATTGTGACTTCACTACTTAGAAACTGCACAACAGGGAATTTGCCAACCCCTTTGAGAATCAGCTTTCCAAAAAAGGAGGATTTCCTCTTATATTTCACAGAGGCAAACTGCCATTGTTCAGGAAAGGGCAGGACAACATGGGAGTAGACAGCATAGGAGTTGGATCAACAGCATCAGTGAAGCTGCAGGAAATTAGTAGGATTAGCCATCCAGTTTATTAACTGGTTAAAGTTTAAAGGTGACAAATAAGAAGTAGAAGTAACAATTATTCTGAAACATGTTTGATGGAGCAAGTAAGGGTGGAAAGGAACATGCTACAGGGTTTTCAATACCCCATGGACTGTGTTTTGCTGAAAGATACACATGTTGGGTCAGAATAAGAAAGTTTGCAATAAAAAAAAACAAGGAACACTTCAAAGACTTCACTAATGATTACATGCTAATCACGGACCAATTAGATAATGTATTCTTCTAAAGCTATGGAAACGTTTCAAAGAGATTGGAAGACAATTACATGTGGAGTCACACTGGCAAAAACTAGTGAAGCCTAGAGATGAGGACAGGGAACCAGTAGAAGAGCAAAACATCAAAAGAAAGTGGAAAGATATTTACAAATACACGTTTGAGATGTGAGAGAATACTACACAAAATTATACAAATCTGCATAAGGAAATCTGAGAGCTTATAAATTACAGTGCAAGGCCAATTGCGGTATTAGAAGGAAAGTCAGCATGGTTCAGATGCTGATCCCATGTATCAGTTTAAACCAACATCAAGTGGGCTTACAGATTACAGGGAGAATGCAATAGTTTTGTAAAGGAAGTAAAAAAAAAAAACGTTGAATGGCGAAGAAGAGAATGAAGGGCAACCAGCAATATGGCGAATTGGAGTGTATCTATAAATGAGTTACTGGCAATCAAAAAAGAAAAAGGAAAGCAGACGATGAGGGTTTATTTATAAATAATGAACTAAAGTGGTAGAATGGAGGAAATGAAGAAAGAAAGGGAAGGAAGGAAAGAAAGATAAATGCAACGGATGATTTGGCTAAAGACATAGGCCTTGAAAGGGGGCAGAAACAAAGATATATAAGGATCAGGATAGCATCAGTTATTTGAGAATCCAAACACAGAGTCAAGGGAGATTCTGTACAGTGGTAAATGATGGCAACAAGGAATAACAAGCATTACAAGCACAACAGTGAAAGAAAAAAGGAGATTAAGGAGGACAGATCATGGGATCAAGTAAGAATAAAATAATATCTGAAGTTCTAAACATCCTTTGAAAATATTAAGATACAACCAAACACCCTAATACTGGGTGATTTCAACTACCCTGCCATTAACTGGGAAAACTACTTGTGTATCAACACCTTTGCCCAATGTTTCTTGGAATTCATAAATTCCAATGCCCTGGATCAACTAATCCTTAGTCCCACCAGGGGTTCCAATATCCTAGACCTGGTCATTACCAACATGGGAAATCGATGCTCCACACCTATGGTCACCCCCTCGTTGGTCAGGTATGACCATAACTAATCACCCTTGACATCCATATCCCACCTCCCAGTAAGGAAACCTCTGTAAAAAACTTCTCCAATGCCAACTTCATGCTACTCAAGTCAGAAGTGACAAACTTCATGACACCCATGCAGACAGGAACTGAAAGTTCGACTGCTGAATCCTTCACTAAGGCACTGTACGAGCACATCCACTCATGCATGAATTGTGCCATCCCCAATAGAACCAAGACGCTCTCCTCCAAAAAAAGGAAGCCAATCTGGTGGTCTCTTGCCATAAACAATCTTTACAACAAAAGGAAGAAACTGTTGCAGCAAATCCCAGAATGCAAAAAACTCCCTTACCAGCCTCAGTAAGAAGCTGAGATCCCTCATAAAATCCTTCAAAGCTAGTTACAAAAATAAAATTGCCAAAGATTCCAAAGACAACCACAAGGTATTCTATAGTTATGTCAAGAATCTAAATGGCAATGCTCAGATCTGCTCTGAGCTACAACAGAATGGCATTAAATATACTGATCCCAAGGATATTGTCGATATCCTGGCAAATTGATTCAGTGCAAACTTCACCCCCCTCTCACCCCCTAAAAGGCCCATCTCAATACCGAAAGATTGCAAAATTCCAGTAATAATGGCCACACAGGTAAAAAACACACTCTCCAAAGCTAAGAATACAGCATCCATGGGACCAGATGACATCCTGGGCTGTGTACTACATGAACTACAAAATGAACTGGCACTTCACTTAAGTGCCATGTTTAATCATAGCCTCATCTCAGGTTTCGTACCCACTGAGTGGCACACAGCTACAGTTATCCAACTCCACAAGGAGGGATCCACCTTGGATCCTGGGAACTACCACCCCATCAGTCTGATGAGCGTGATCTGCAAGGCCATGGAATGTATTATCATGGAACTTTTAAACAAAGATATTGGCAACCTTCAAACACTGGACCCCACGCAGTATGGGTTTGTGAAGGGACAATCTTGTCTCCTGAACCTGATTGACTTCTTCGAATCAGTCACCAGAGCCGTGGACAAGGGTAAGGTGGTCCACACAGCCTGTCTGGACCTTGCCAAGGCCTTCAACACCATCCCCCACTCTGGAATCATAGATAAACTTACTAAGCTGGGCATTAATCCATGCATCACTCGATGGTTTGCCAACTGACTTACTGACAGAACCCACACTGTAAAAGTAGCCAACTCCAAATCCAGCTCCAGACAAGTAACAAGTAGAGTACCTCAGGGTTCAGTCCTGGGACCTCTCTTGTTTGGCATCTACTTCTCTGAAGTACAGGCCAACACTAAGAGACTTTGGATAACAAAGTTCGCATATGACTGCAAACTGGGAGCCATTACTGAATCCCCAAATTATGTGGATATTCTACAAAAGGGCCTTACAGAAACAGATGCTTGGTACCAGAGCCACTGGCTCAAGCTCACTGCCAAGAAATGTATAGTTATCCCCTTTGGGAAAAAATATGTACCCGTGAATTACCACATAGGTGACAGAACACTAAACACTGAAAGTGTGTTAAGACTTAGAGACACAGGTGGACAGTGGTCTCACCCTCGATAACCACATCACCACAACAGTCAGGAAATCCTTGTATGTGGCACACCTCATCACTAAAGGCTTTTCATCTAGAAAAAAGGAGGTCATTGTTCCACTGTACTCATCCCTAATTAGACCCATTATAGAATACAATGCCCCGTTTGTTATGTACCTCTCAAGACATCTACAACAACTGGAAAGGCCACAGAAATACCTCACTAAAAAAATCACAGGCCTAAAGCAGATGACCTATGCTGACCGTCTAAAAAAACTCCACCTATACTCTGTCGCATATCACCTACTCAGAGGCAGTCTGTGCTTAACATACAAGGCCATGTCAAAGCCAGAGCTGTTGGACATGCTACACTTAAAGAAATCCCAATCCCTCAGAGATGCACACTCCAGGGATCTAAGCTTTGTCATCACAATGAACAAAACATGCTGGAGGGATAGGAAACTGACCCAGAGACTCACCAGACTTTGGAATAGACTGCCCATACATGGAAAGCAGAGCGCCTCTTTGGCCCTCTTCAAAAGGAACCTTGATGAATGGATGGGAGATAGGAAATTCACCCCGGGGATCACGTCAGTTGCCCTGCTAGACAGGGATCCAGGGAAGTAAATACTGTGGGAATAAATAGCCAGGGAATTGTTATGGCTAGGCTTGTGTAGACCCTAGGGCTGATAGCCTAGTACCAACCTATGAACCTATGAAATGGGTACAGTTTAATCACTTGGAGATATGGAATATGTAAATGTAGGGGGAAGTAACTACAAGGGAGAATATAAAATGAAGGAAAGACACATGTCAATAGGGGTATGCAATGAGATTAAAAATGCAAGCCATTTAACTCTATAACAAATATATAATGAGAGAAAGAGATTTGATAAAACAAAAGCAGAATATGACAGAAGCAGCTAGATGGGTGGATAGTGACTGAGAGGACAATAGAGAAGGAGTTGGTAAAATATAAAAAAATTGCGGTGGGAAAGAGCATATGCGATTGTTGCCCCAGACACTAGACATTTGTCTTTTTTAATTTCTCCATATCTTTTGGGTTTATAATGCCATGATGGGAATAGACCTCATTCCTATGTCAAAGTATGATTAAAGTTCATGAAATTAGTATTGTTTCAGTCTTTGATGTCAGCCAGAAGTGCTCTTTGTAGCACCTGCAATGTGCCCTGTAATGACTCCTTCTGCAATTTGTATGGGGTTACTTGTATTGCTAACATATTTAAATCTGATTGTAGATTCTTTTTTATAAGACCCATTGCTTCTACTACAATTTGAACTGTCTGAGTAACTTTCTTCCACATTGCTTTCATCTCTGCCTAGAAATCCTGATATTTTATGACTTTGTGTCTCTATATGCAAGACACTATAGTCACTTGGTATAGTGATTTCAATGATCAATGCTACTTTTGTCTTCTTTTCATGGACCACTATATCTGGCTTTCTCACATCTATCTTTTGAACTGTTGGTAATGGGTGATGCCATGTGATGTAGACTACATCATTTTCTATGATGCTTTGTGGCTAATGTTTCCAGTGTTTTTCAGCTACTTCAGTATTATAATGGTTGCACAAACCCCAGTGAAACAGTCTTTCCATATTATTATGCCTTTCAGTATACAGTCCTTCTGCCATTAGTATATCACAACCAGCAAAAAGCAATGCAACTGTTTCCAATTCTTTTTACGTAACCTACATTTGCCTGTTGCTCCCACATGTTCAATGGGTTTTGTAAACCAACGTGTATTTAGCCGACTATCTTGGACCACCAATATTAACCTTTCATCTTCTGGTTTGAATTTGCTTCTCCTTAACCATTCCTGCATTCGATCCTGATCAACATTAGGTTCTTCCAGGAGTTTTCTATACTTGCAACTATATGCATTTTCCACCTTTCTTGCCTTCTCATCTGATCCTTCATCTTATATTTTTTCTTTTTTTTTTTGGCACATTCAATTACTACCTGATTTTTATCTAATTCTGGTTTGATTTCCATTCCTACTTGATGCCGATATGCTTCTTCTAGACTAAGAAGGGACGTCATCTTAGATTTATTCTCCTCATGTTTCAAAACTTTCACTATGTTTGGGTCTTGTGAGGTCAACAGATATGTATGCAGTCCCATGATGGCAGATCTATAGGTGTAATCAATTTCAAGGAGGTCCACATCTCCTTTGAAGTGGGGAATATATAATCTTGGTATGCACACAATGTGCCCAGTAATGACTCCTTCTGCAATTCGTATGGAGTTACATGTATTGGTAGCATATCTAAATATGATTGGTATGCACGCTCCTCACCAACCTTGTGGCCAACCAGAGATCTGTGACTTAGAGGCATTCAGTCATAATCCCACAGATGGTAGCTTTGCACCATTGGCTCCTCAGCCAAGCACATACACCAAATGTCTGAACCTGCTGTTCCTCTCATACTGAGCAGGATTACTATCACAACAACACATCATCAGTAGGGTAAAACTAACCTGTCTCACAACAGTCTAAACCCAGCTCACGTTCCCTATTACTGGGTAAACAATCCAATGCTTGGTGAATTCTGCTTCACAATGATAGGAAGAACCGACCTTGAAGGATCAAAAAGCGACATCAGTATGAATGCTTGGCTGACACAAGACAGTTATCCCTGTGGTAACTTTTCTGACACCTCCTGCTTAAAACCGAAAAAGCCCGAAGGATCACGAGGCCCCACTTTCACAGTCTGTATTCATACTGAAAATCAAGATCAAGCGAGCTTTTGCCCTTTTGCTCCACGGGAGGATTCTGTCCTCCCTGAGCTTGCCTTAGAACACCTGTGTTACTCTTTGATAGGTTTACCACCCCAGTCAAGCTCCCCACCTGACACTGTCCTCGAAACAGGTCGAACCTGGATGCTTGGGGGCTTGGAGCATTGGACATTTCTCATGTTAGATGTAGATGGTGAAACAGAAGGATGGTGTGCAAGGTAATGGATACAGACTTTAATATAAAGATGCTGGATAAAATAAAATATTATAATTCAGAGATAGAAAAGGATGATCATCTAGGAGGAAGTGAAGTAAAGTATGTAAAAGCATACCAGAGCGTATTTTTGAAAGAAGTAGTTGAGGGAAGAAAATGAAAGTAAAGTAGTCATGGAGACTAGCTGTGGGAATGTATCTTAGGCCAAATGCAGTTGTATAACAGTGAATGGAAGGAATGAGGAAGGGAGAATGGTCTATAACTGAGTAGGATATAAAGACATTGCATCAGAGGTAACTTTGGGAGGATATTATTCTAACAAAATGGCTACAATAGAACTAAGGTGATAGAGTAGTTATATATCAGGCAATAATGATTTTAAGTCTCTTATTGTCCATTGTAAAACATGCACTGAATGGAGGAATCTTACCTGTTGTCACTTCAGAAAGGTGTACCCTTTCAGTGAAAGTAGATATGTGTATTTTTGCACTCAAGTTCGTAATAAAATACTTACAATAGGAAACTGTTATGGATCTCTTTCTTTTCTCATAAAGTCACTTCTTATGAACAAATGCAATGTCTACTGAACATCGAAGAGCTTGATGGTATAGATCCCATGTTGGGACTTAATTTTACCCATATAGTCATCCTGGCCCTTCCTGAATGCATATATTCAATGTCTGAGTTTAATTGAGATGTGAAATTTGCACATTTCGAGGCATGGTTGAGATTGTGTAGGCTGTTTGATTTCTTGTGTTCAGGTCAACAGGTGGTATTTTAAGCAAAGTATTTAAACACTTGGATCCCTTTAATGCTCTGTATGTCAGGAATAGGCTATCCACTAAAAAAGCCATGTGATACTAAAGCCTTTCAATTCCTTTGTGAGGAATCTTTGGCCTTCTCTAATTCTATCACATGGCATGTGAGCATGTTTCACACTGGGGTGCAGCATTCTATAAATGGTTTCATGATAGCTGCATACAGGTTCAGTCACCTTCACTGCATATCACTTGACCACACAGAAATTCAGGTGGGGAACCTTATATGCTCTTTGAACAGTACTGGTTATATGATTATCAAATCAAATGTCGTTATCTATTACAGCTCCAGGGCCAGTTACTATTTAGAAAGTTTTGATTGTTTTCCATCAATAATACACTTACATTATTTGCCAGCTGTCACAATGCATTTCTGGCAGTGAAAGGCAAGATAATGTCTACTATAAATGTGAGTCCAGTGTTAGATGCTGTTTGTAGGTAGGTGTTAGCAGCTAATTTACTAAGCCAGGAAGTGAGGTCAGTTATGAAATTTCAGAAACATTTTCCAAAAATGAATAGCCTCAAGGGATTCCACAGGTGACAGAAGATGATAAGGGCAAGAGTCCTTCACCCTTACTGTTTGACTATGTAGCCACTTGAGAACCTAAGTTATTACAGCCTCTGTGATGAATGGGTCCATGATGAGGTATTGAGCTGAATGCTTTAACCTGATCAAAGTAAGAAGCATGGCAGACAGTTATGAGCTTAAGCATACAAGATCTTCCCTTAGCAAAATCGTACTAGATGTTGATGACTCATATATAGAGAGGGAAGTTTCTCATTTATGCATGAATATGTTCCATAATGATTCAATCCACCACTTGCACAGCTGTAAGTGCTATACAGTATGTATCAAATTTAATTATTCTCCTTGATATATGCTGTCATTTACTTCATACCATATTCTATTTTTCTGCCCATCAAGTCCCCACACCCCTCCTTTCTCATCTATCCTACTTTCCTTTCACTTTACCTCAGCTTTTCTTTCCCTGCTACTTTCTTACCTCCATACATCTACTTGCATATACTGTGTGTACTGAACAATGTCTTTCTGTTGCACTGTTGCAGTATTCATTACAATATGGATTCCTTGCCAAGTGCGGCCCAAAATCCGGCCAGTATACCAAAGCCTTTAAATTGCTTTATGGTATGCTGTACATCACACCTATGCTCCTTGCATAGAGTAGGGCACAAAGGTGATGTTTGGATATACCCTCCTCAGAACTTCTTTGCCACCAGTCCACATGTCATCCCCTGAGTGTCGGTCTGAACGCCCATTCCATTGCTAGTTTGCAAAGCCATTGCAGATAAGTACCCCATTGGGGTTTTTGTATCTTATCTTTCTTTTTATTTTTTTTTATTGCTTGTGGGATTTCATGCCATCCCAGAAAGGTAAATGCCAGTGTGAGAGACAGATTCCCCATGAAAACATCACTAGCAGAGCTTGTTTTGCCTCCGTGCTTCCCACGACCATATGTCCTATTCAGTTTGTCAGAACTTTATTCCCAAGACCCTTCATAGCAGGCTTTCTTCTTTGGCTTTGTATCTGGAGAATCAGTGTCTTAAGATCCTAGCTAAAGACACAATCGAAGGAACTTCCCACTCTGAGGGGCAGCTGTCTGTAAAGAAGAAGGCCAAGAAATCTAGGCAGGTTCTTCTGTTGCATGGCCTCCACCAGATGCCTCTACTGAGGCGAGGGAAAGCTCAGAGGTTCACCTAGCTTCATCATTGAATTTTTTGACTGTGACTGGTTTGGAGGCCCGCAGAGATCTGACCTTATGTATGTCCTTAGAGGCCTTGTAGACTTCTGCATTGGATGTTCAGAGGGAACCCCTTCTCATTATTTCCAAGGGCCTAAGGATGTTCCTCAAATTTTGGTCAGAGAAGAAGTTGCTACTACAATTATGAATACCATCCAAGGTCGGAGCCTTTTACATTTCATAAGGTGGATGTCCCGTTAAAGAAAATGCAGAAAATTAAACATATTACTCTAACTCCTAATGATGCACAGAGTCAATAGCAAAATTTCACTCAGGAGTTGTTTAATTTTTTGATAGCTTTAAGACCCCTTCAAGGAGTTTTTCTTCCTGCTCCTCTTTGTTTCTCTGCTCCCCTTACAATAACCAGAGAACAGGATTCCTCTAAGGGGGAGGTGGATTCAGATGAGGAATCCCTTACTTTCTCCTCTCAGATTCCTTCTCCTTTAGATTATGGGTCTGAGGAAGAGGAATCTACTAGTTTTTATACTCCTTTTGAGGAAATTTCTTTTTGGGACACAAGCTTTAGAATGGTGGAGTTTTTTTAAGTGGGATAGTGGACAGAAACTAAATATCCAAAAATGTTCAGTAAAATGAAAAAGGGATAACAGAAACCAGAACAGTGATTCCAAATCCACCTTAATAACAATTATAAGCACTTTTGTTTTGGCACTCCAAAACTTCATCTGTCTGGTAAAGGTTTGGAGTGCCAAAACAAAAGCACTTATAATTGTCATTAAATTGGATTTGGAATTATCGCTCTGGCCCATGTTATCACTTTTTTGTTTTAAATGGGATTGTGCTCGGGTTTCTGAAGTACAACAAGGTATTATGAATTCCTGTAGTTGATTCTCCCAAACCTGCTGTTCCTCCTATTTTGGTTGTTTTGTTGGATGCCTTTTCTAATGCTTCTAAGGCTCATGACTCTCAGCTTCCTGTCCCCAAGACACCTGATAGGTTCTATAGGGTGCCTGAGGACTGTAAATTTCTTTATAAGTCCCCTTCTGCTGACCCCTCAGTGGTGTCTGTGGCTTCTGGACAGCCATCTCAATTGCTACCTTCTCCTAAGGTACTGCTTTCTGATAAAGATAGCAGAACCATGGAAATTTTGGGGAAAAAGGTTTATAGCTCTGCTATTTTAGCTTTTAGGAAGGTCAATTATTAGACCCATATGTCCATGTACATGTTGGATCTTCTTTCCCAGGCCTGTCATGTAATTTATGATCTTCCTGACTCTGAAGGGAAGACTTCTTCTCTTTCCCTCCTAGGTGGCTCGTCATTCCATCAAGTGTAGTTATGATGCACCAGATGCTTCTTCTAGGGATGCTGTTTTTTGGTCTGTGATGAGGAGATATTCTTGGCTTCAGCTTCAAGCTCTGCCTGATGATATTAAGGCTAAGTTGATGGATGCTCCTCTGGATAATAAACACCTGTTTGGTGAAGCTGCTGCCATTTTATTTAAGCCTTTTCAGGATAAGGTCAAGGCTTTACAGGAACTTAAACATGTTTTCATTTCTCCTGTCCCTACATTTAACAGAAATTTCCCCAATAAGCCAGCCTTTGTTTGTAGGCAATCTCATCCTCCTCCCAAGGGCAGGAAAGGTGAGAAGCAGGCTGCTACTGCTAAAGCTACTCAGACTTCTTTGCCCCATAAGTTTCCTTTACCTGATAAACCAGATGCTCTCTGACAATCTTATTCTTCTCAGCGACATTCCTCTTTCTCTTTGCCTTTCTCTAGCTCTCCCTGTTTGGTTAAAGATTCCTCAGGACTCCTGGGTTCTGTTCATTATCCTCCAAGGGTATTTCAGGTTCTGGAAATCTCTTCACCCTTTTATGGGAATTCCTCAGCCCCCTGAGGATCAGCTTTACTTCTTTCCAGGGGTGCTTCAGGATCTCTTGACTCAAGGTACTATTCAAGAAGATCTAGTTTCCCAAAGGGGGAGGGGATTTTACTCCAGAATGTTCCAAGTACCCAGTAAAGATGGTACTTGGAGACCACTTTAGACCTTTCTCATCTAAATACATTTCTGAAGGTTCCCTTTTTTTGAATATTGTCCCTTCATACTTTGTTCCCTCTTTTGCTTCCTTGAGCTTACATGGTGTCTCTGGATCACAAGGATGCTTATCACCATATTCCAATTCATCCCATTTTTAGGAAGTTTTTATGTTTCTCTGTCGTTTCCTGGCATTTTCAGCTATCTGCTTTGCCCCTTGGCCTTTCTACTTCTTCAAAGGTATTCAACAAATGCCTCGCTCATGTGATTACTTTCTCCAAGCTAAAGGCATCCAAGTCTTTCCTTACTTGGACAACCTCCAGTTTCAGGCATCCTCTCCAGAGACATTTTTGCAAAATCTTCACTTTGCAATCTCCCTTCTGCAGAGCCTCAGATTCACTATAAATTTCAAAAAGTCCTTTGTGACTCCTTCTCAGGATCATGTCTTTCTGGGGCACAGGATCCAGACTGTTCCAATGCTGTTATCCCTGCCTCCTCCCAAGGCCCTAATTCTCATTTCCTTTTTTCAGTCCCTTCTTCCTCTGACCTCAATACCAGCAAGGGAATTTATGAGAGCTCTAGGTTTCATGGCTTCCACTATTCCTGTCATCCTTTTTGGCAAACTCCACCTTAGAAAACTTCAGTGGTTTCTAAAGTCAGTTTGGCATCAAAATTCTCATACCTTCGATTTTTAGTTCCTCTTCTTTCATTCCTGAAGCAAGAACTTCAGTGGTGGATTCAGCAGTTGAGTCTAAATCCAGGGCTCCCTTTCCATCCACCTCTTCCCTCTCTGGTGCAGTTCATGGAGGCCTCAGACATTGGATGGGGAGTAGCTTTCCCTAAGGTGCAGAGAGTCTGGTCACTTCATAAGCAGAAAAAAACACATCAACATCAAGGAGATGACAACTTTTGTGCTGGCTCTTCAGGCCTTTCATCCTCTTTTCTCCCCAGGGCCTCTCGAACTGTTTACAGACAATGCCATAGTGGTGTGTTATGTCAACAAACAGGGGGTGGGACAAGGTCTTATCTACTTTGCCAGTTGGCACTCCTAGTGTGGGAACTAACTATTGGATTCCAAGTGACTCTTCAGGTGGTGTACATTCCTTCAGGTCAAAATATTGTGGCAGACTCTCTGAGCAGGTCCATAACTCAATCCCATGAGTGGCTGCTTCACAGGGATGTGTTTCTGGACATTTTCCACCAGTGGGATACTCCTCAAATGGATCTTTTTGCCCCACCTCTCAGCAGACAACTTCTGCAATTTTGTGCCAGAGTCCCATGCCCTCTGGTTTGGAAGGTGGACACCCTCTCTTTTTCTTGGAAGGGGATGTCTCTTTATGCTTTCCCTCTGCTTCACCATCTTCCAAAAGTCCTGTTCAAAATACAACAGGATGCTCCCAAACTCTTGTTGGTGACTCCCTTTTGGCTGAGACAGCACTGAGTCCCTCTTCTTCCACATTTAGCCAAGGGCAATCATCACACATTACCTCACAGGGTGGACCTACTCACACAAGACAAGGATTATCTCATCTATCCCCACTTGTACACTCTTCAACTTACATTGTGGGTGATAAGATTTTGATTCCAGACAGACACCTTTTTTTTCTGAGGGTGTGTGTAGAGTCCTGCAGGAGACCAGGAAACTCACTACTAGGAAATCCTACTTATCCAAATGGAAGATGTTTTCTGTTTGGTGTCTTTCTCATAACCTGGATCCACTTTCTGTGGATGTTCCTTTGGTTCTGTCTTACTTGTGTGAATTGCTTAATGCTGGGTTGGCATATTCTTCTGTTAAAGCCCACTTATCAGTTATTTCTGCTTGCCTCCTTTAGCTTCTAGATTTGAAGTAAGACAATTGTTTACAGGTGTCCTTCAATTTAGGTCTCCTAGTAAGCCTGTGTCTCCTCTCGGATCTTAATTTTGTTTTTGAAAAATTGACCCAAGCTCCTTTTAAACCTCCAGCCTCAGCTTCCTTGCAACACTGCTCTTGGAAGACTGTACTTTTGTTAGCCTTACTTTTGCCTTATGGCTTGTCCTACTTTTTTGGTGTTTCATAAGGACAGGATGTCCCTTCATACTAATCCTTCTTTTATGCCCAAGGTGGTGAATGAGCTGTCTCTTAATCAGTTTATTCATTTGCCCACTTTTTTCCCTTCTCTGAAATCTGCCATTGAAAAGGTGCTGCACAAATTGGATGTGCATACACTTGGATAAATCTAAGACCTTTTGTAAATCTGATCAGTTCTTTGCTTCCTTTTATCCCAGGTCCTTAGGATTGGCTGTGTCCAAGCAAATTATTTCTTCTTGGATTTCTAAAGCCATGTCTTGCTGTTATTCCTTTCTTGGTAAGAGCCTTCCTTCTGCTGTTACGTTTCATCCTTCCAGAGTGGTGCTTTTTTCAAGGGTTTGGATACTAACGCTATTCTTGAGGCAGCTATCTGGATTTCTGCACATGCAATCACCAAGCACTACAAGTTGGATGGAATCTACTGAGCTAGAACTGGTTTTGCTGGGACCATCCTTCATGGCTTTCTGTAGAGATCTGCTGGTCTTTCCTCCTCCTCTCTCTCTTATTCCTGAGCTTTGGCATTCTCCCTATTGTAATGAATACTGCAGCAGTGAAATGGAAGGACATAGTACAATTGTGTAAAATCTTACCATAACGGTAGATGTCCTTCTCTTCACTGCTGCAATATTCACTCCCTCCCTCTGCCCCCTGGTCCATTTCTCTTCTGCATGTACTGCTTACCTCTCTTCTCCTTGGACTTGAATTCCTACTGGGAATCACAGTTCTGAGGATGGTGCATCTGGACGTCACCTTTATGCCCTACACTATGCAAGGAGCATATGTGTGACATACGGTGTACCTTAAAGCAATCTAAAGGCTCTGGTATATTGCCAGTTGTTGGGCCACCCTTGGCAGGGGATTCCTATTGTAAAGAATACCACAACAGTGAATAAAAGGACATCTACCATTATAGTAACATTTTGCACAACTGTACATTTTCTGTGTATGCTGCATTTTAGTTCACTTATTTAATTTACCTTACATTTTAAACCCTGACAGCAAATATTTAGTTTTTTTTTTTTTCAAATAACATGACATTTGTTTAATGTAAAGATGACTGTTCCAGGGATCATAGTTACTGCTTGAAAAATCTTTAAAGATAGTGCCATTTTTATTTAACAGTGGCGTATTTGAGAAATGTCATGATGTTGCCATTGCCAAAGCCAAAGCAGGGTGGGCAAGTATATTGATAAACACAGCAGTCAATGATGCTTCTCTCTTTTTTTTTTAATGTTTCACTTGTTTTGAATTTAAAGTTACCAGTGTCAGCCCGCACATCATACCTGACAGCTGTGGCATACATTTATTATTGTGTCCTGTTTAGAAGTCACAGAGCCATGTGACTACCTTTATAGTTTGCATCTTCTCTTTTAGTTTCTGTGGGACTCCTCTCACCAAACAAAACATGATGGGTGTTTCCACCTCAAACACCCACAAAACTGAATGGAGTAATAGGCAGCAGCACTGATTATAATTAGTGCCTATTAGGAGAAGGTATTGGTCCATCCAATTTAGGAATTTACTGTGGTGTGCAGTATCCTCTATTTAGAGGAACATGTATCACAGTTCATCGTGTTAGAGCTGGCTACTTGTCAATGTAAAAACTGGCTCTAGATTATTTGGTAATGTTGAGTAATATTGACAAAATGGGCATGGGCATTTGCCGGTTATAAAATGGTTGAGGACCCGGAATACTATGACAATAGCAAAGACCCATGTTAATGGTAGGAGAGTGTCTATGTGCCTGTATTTGCCAGTGTGTGCCCTCCATAAAGCTCAAAAGCCATAGGTGAATAAGCAACTGGCTGGCAATCCAGTTGCTCAGCTTGGATTAACTAGGATATCTCTGTTAAGTAAAAGCTGGACATAAAGCTAATCAACCTTACAGGTATGAACTAAGAATTGCTACACTCACTATAGGTTCACTGATAGGACCCAGCTTGTAAGTGAAAGACATGATAGTAAGGAGAATGCTGGACAATGCAGCAAACCAACTTGACTTGGGATCCACAGTCTACTACTCAGGGGAGGACAAACTAGAAAAGGTGTGGGAATTATGGAGGGGGAGGGGCTTGGAAAGACATTGAGGGATGTCTTCAAAATTAATAATAGACTCATGGCGATCAGAATCCAGTTTATAGATAGAGCAGTATTCATAATTTTAGACTATGCCCACAGCTGACTTGTGATAGCAAGCAAATGAGTGCATTCAGACAGCATTTTCAGGACCTTCTAGATAGAGCAGGGCAACATGAGTTGTCTTTGATAATGGGGATTCTGAATGCTCATACTGAAACATACAGAACAGGTTATGAGGTCTGCCGGGATCCACATGGGTTGGGTAACAGGAATAAAGAAGGAGGAGTCATTCTAAACTTCTGTCAGACAAATGGCCTGATGGTGTCCAACACATGAGTCGGCAAGAGATACGGTTACAAGATCACATACATAACTGGCAGACATGGAACTCAGGTGGAGTCCCTGTCCCTCCTAGTAGGAAAATGGCATTAAGGTAGAATCAGAGAAATCAAAGTTATCTCCAGTGAAATAGTCAGCCCACAGAATTAACCACAGGTGGCCACAATCAGCTGCAAGCAGTTTCCAAAGAATATTCTATGGTCAACAGAGACCAGGCTGAAGACCAGAGACAAATTATGGTCAAACAGAGCCGTAGGCAGGATAATGGACAAGCCTCCTGCCAACACAGCCATCCCATCATCCCATTACTTGTCTTTCTCTCCCAGTTACTATGAACACTGTTTAAAACTGTCAGTGTGCGTACTGTTTTAAGACTGCAATCTGAAATTCTCCAGGTGCGACTAACACTAGGGAAGACTGCAATCCAAATTGTAGCTTGCTACAAATCCCCCAGCATGCCCCAAGATTCTCACTACACCTTTCTAAACATAGTGGAAAATATTAAGATACAAGCAAACACCCTAATACTGGGTGATTTCAACTACTCTGCCATTAACTGAGAAAACTACTCATGTACCAACACCTTTACCCAATGGTTCTTGGAATTCATAAATTCCAATGCCCTGGATCAACTAACCCTTAGTCCCACCAGGGGCGCTAATATCCTAGACCTGGTTATTACCAACATAGGAAATCGATGCTCCACACCTATGGTCACCCCCTCGTTGGTCAGGTCTGACCATAAGCTAATCACCCTTGACATCCACATCCCACCTCCACCCCCCAGTAAGGAAACCTCTGTCAAAAACTTCTCCAAAGCCAACTTCATGCTATTCAAGTCAGAAGTGACAAACGTCATGACACACATGCAGACGGGAACTGAAAGTTGCTGAATCCTACACTAAGGCACTGTATGAGCACATCAACTCATGCATGAATCGTGTCATCCCCAATAGAACCAAGATGCTCTCCTCCAAAAAATGGAAGCCAATCTGGTGGTCCCTTGCCATAAACAAACTTTACAACAAAAGGAAGAAACTGTTGCAGAAAAGAGGAAAATCACAGGATGCAAAAAAACTGCCTTACCAGCCTCAGTAAGAAGCTGAGATCCCTGATAAAATCCTCCAAAGCCAGTTATAAAAATAAAATTGCCAAAGATTCCAAAGACAGCCACAATGCATTCTATAGCTATGTCAAGAATCTAAATGGCAATTCTCAGATGTACTCTGAGCTACAACAGAATGGCATTAAATATACTGATCCCAAGGATATTGCCAATATCCTGGCAGATCGATTCAGTGCAAACTTCACCCCCCTCTCACCCCCTAAAGGGCTCATCTCAATACCAAAAGATTGCAAATTCCGGTAATAACGGCCACACAGGTAAAAAAACTCACTCTCCAAAGCTAAGAATGCAGCATCCATGGGACCAGACAACATCCCAGGCTGTGTACTGCATGAACTACAAAATGAACTGGCACCTCACCTAAGTGTCATGTTTAATCATAGCCTCACCCCATCAGTCTGACTAGCCTGATCTGCAAGGTCATGGAACGTATTATCATGGATAAACAAAGACATTGGCAACTTTCAAACACTGGACCCCATGCAGTTTGGGTTCGTGAAGGGCCGATCTTGTCTCCTGAATCTGATTGACTTCTTTGAATCAGTCTCCAGAGCCATGGACAAGGGTAGGGTGGTCCACACAGCCTATATGGACCTCGCCAAGGCCTTTGACACCACCCCCAACTCTGGAATCATAGATAAACTTGCTAAGCTGGGCATTAATCCCTATGTCACTTGATGGGTTGCCAACTGGCTTACTGACAGAACCCACACTGTAAAGGTAGCTGACTCCAAATCCAGCTCCAGACTAGTGACAAGTGGAGTACCTCAGGGTTCAGTCCTGGGACTGCTCTTGTTTGCCATCTACTTCTCTGAAGTACAGGCCAACACTAAGGGACTCTGGCTAACAACGTTTGCAGATGATTGCAAACTGGGAGCCATTATTGAATCCCCAAATTATGTGGATTTTCTACAAAAAGGCCTTACAGAAACCGATGCTTGGTGCCAGAGCCATGGGCTCAAGCTCAATGCCAAGAAATGTGTAGTTATCCCCTTTGGGAAAAAAACATGTACCCATGAATTACCACATAGGTGGCAGTACACTAAATACCAAAAATGTGATAAGAGACTTAGGGACACAGGTGGACAGTGGTCTCATCTTCGATAACCATATCGCCACAACAATCAGGAAATCCTTCTGTGTGGCACACCTCATCACTAAAGGCTTTTCATCCAGAAAAAAGGAGGTCATTGTCCCACTGTACTCATCCCTCATTAGACCCATTATAGAATACAGTGTCCCTTTTGGTATGTACCTCTCAAAACATCTGAAACAACTGGAAAGGCCGCAACAACAGTCAGGAAATCCTTCTATGTGGCACACCTCATCACTAAAGGCTTTTCATCCAGAAAAAAGGAGGTCATTGTCCCACTGTACTCATCCCTCATTAGACCCATTATAGAATACAGTGCCCCTTTTGGTATGTACCTCTCAAGACATCTGAAACAACTGGAAAGGCTGCAGAAATACCTCACTAAAAAAAATCACAGGCCTAAAGCAGATGCCCTATGCTGACCATCTAAGAAAACTCCAACTATACTCTGTCGCATATCGTCTACTCAGAGGTGATCTCTGCTTAACATACAAGGCCATATCAATCCCAGAGCTGTTGGACATGCTACACTTGAAGAAATCCCAATCCCTCAGAGACATATGCTCCAGGGATCTAAACCTTGTCATCACAATGAACAAAACATGCTGGAGGTATAAGTTCCTGACCCAGAGACTCCCCAGACTCTGGAATAGACTGCCCATACATGTCAAGCAGAGCGCCTCTTGGGCCCTCTTCAAAAGGAACTTTGATGATTGGATGGGAGATAGGAAATTCACCCTGGGGATCACGTCAGTCACCCTGCTAGACAGGGGTCCAGGGAAGTAAATACTGTGGGAAGATACTGTGGGAATAGCCAGGGAATTGTTATGGCTAGACTTGTATAGGCCCTAGGGCCAATAGCCTAGTACCAATCTATGAACCTATTTTCTTCTTTAACTTTGACATGAAGGCAGAGGTGTGGATTTAATTTAAAACTTATAATTTATTTATCTTTTATTGGCTAGATTCGTCCCACTAAGTTAGTAGCTAGGTAGATGTAAAAAATCTCACAGCATCTACCATTAACACAGGCAGATGGGGCCTCAGTATAATATCTCGTCCAAAGGATGACACACTCAGGAGTGCAGGACCCTCCTTATACTGCACTGCAGTGTCAGCAATCCATCTACATGGCCTGGGAGTCCATGTGGGTGTAAATAACCTAAGACATACCTCGCTGGACTATTTGAACAGAGACATGATGGAGCTCTCTGAATATGTGTACCTGGTGGTATGAATCTAACCTTGAGTACCATCTTATCTTCACCAATGATGATGCTACAGTACCAGCAAAAAATTATTTACTTCAACAATTGGCTTAGTTTCTGGTGTCACAACAAGAGCATCCTGCATCTGTCAGCCTGGGGAAACATGATCGACAAACCATGATACTTTGTCAGAGATGGTTTACACTTGTGACAACTTGGCTTCCAGATTCTGGCAAAAACATTATCCATCCCCATAATGCCTTTTTTTAGGCTGTGCCAAGTTGTCAAACCGTCCAACATAATAAAAATCACTCATGACTACATAAAGACACTGCTGTTCAATGCTAGAAGTTTAAATAAAAAACTGTGCTCCCTGGAAGCCTCCTCACCTTGGAGAACACAGACATATGTGCACTCACAGAAACATAGTTCAGAAACACAGAAACCACCCCGGCTATTAAAGGCTACAATGCCTTTCATTCATTTTGATCCCCCTCAGCTCAGGATAAAATAAAGGGAGGAGGTATCTCAGTGTTCATAAAGGACAAGTACAATTCTAGACAGGTCAAAGAACATGACTCTCTTGAGCTACTCCTTGCCCAGCTAGCCATAGGTGTGACCTCTATCATATCCCTGCTAGCTACATATCCCCTAATATGAGTCTGGAAAACCACACTTCCTACCTAAATCTACTTGGATCTCTTAACATTCAGCCTAATACCATACTTATGGGTGACTTCAACTACCCCTCCATAAACTATTAAACGTATATGACCCATAATTTATTTCTCAGAGGTTTTTGGACTTTGTCATTGCAAACACGCTGGAGCAACTAGTTAGATCCCCAACTAGAGGTACAAATATCCTAGACCTAGTACTCATGAACATGGGGGATGCTGCTACCTCCCATGCATTAACTCCTCCCTGGTAAGATCTGACCACAAAATGATCTCCTTTACTATTAAAACTAACCTAGAACCCCTCTCAAACTCCAAACCTGTTAAGAACTTTGCTAAGGCCAATTACATCAAACTAAGTGACAGCTTTTTAAACTTCCATGCCCACCAAACCTAGATGACACTGAGACTTACTCTGAACTTTATACAAAAACACTGTACAACCACATTCATAGCTACATAGAGAGGCAGTACCTGCCAGACTCAAACCTATGATTATTGGCAAAATAAATCACCTTGGCTGACCCCTAGCATAATTAGGCTGTTCAACAAAAGGAAAAAAATCCTCTCCAATGCCTAGAAGAAATAGGCAAAACAGTGCAAAAAGGCATTCACCAGTATAAACAAACAAATTAGAGATCTGGTTAAATCTGGTTAAATCTGCCATAGCAAACTATGAGTCAAAGATAGCCTCCAAATTGAAAGATAACTATACGGCTATTTTAAATTATGTTTGCAACCTCAGGGGAAATGCTCAGCAATGTGCTGAGTAAATCATGAACCTGCTGGCTGACAAGTATAGTTCAGCTTTTTCCCCCATCACCTCCTACTGCAGCCAAAGAAATACCCACAGCCATCCCCCTACTGATCATTACAGGGGAACAAATCTTTATTGCACTCACTAAAGGCAAAAACTCAGCTTCTATAGATTCCAGCAACATTCCAGGATGCTTCTTAAATAGCTTAAAACAGAATTGGGGCTGCTAGAAACCCTCTTTAACCACAGCCTCCAGATGAGTTTTGTCCAAGAGGAATGGAGGACTGCAACAGTCATCCATTTGCACAAGGGGGGCCCATCTACTGACCCAGGGAACTACAGACCTATGCTTGACCAGTCTTATCTGCAAGGTCATGGAGAGAATTGTCATGGACCTGATCAATAATGACATAGGAATTCTCCAAAAACTGGACCAGACTCAATTTGGCTTTGTCAAAGGGAGATCTTGACTGATCAATCTGGTGGACTTCTTCAAGAAAGTCACCAGTGCCATGGATGAGGCTAAAATGGTACACACAACTTATATAGACCTAGACAAAGCTTTTGATACAATGCCTCACTTGGGGAACATAGATAAACCTACCAAGTTAGGCATAAACCCCTACATTGTCAGATGGATAGCCAACTGGCTCACTGACAGGATACATATTGTCTGGATAGTTGAATCCAGTAATGATAAGAAACATGTTACTAGCAGTGTCCAACAGGGCTCAGTGTTGGGACCCCTTCTCTTTGGTATATACTTCTGTGAATTGAAGGCCAATGTTGGAGGTCTCTGGCTCACCAAGTTCACTGATGACTGTAAGCTGGGAGCAATCAATGAATCCCCAAATGATGTTGACATCCAACAAACAGGCCTAAAAATGACAAATGACTGGTGACAAAACCATGGTCTGGACTAAATGTTAAAAATGTGCAATCATACCCCTTGGTAAATCAGATATCCCTACAAATTCTAATATTGATAGCACACTCCAAAAAGTAGACCCAGTGGTAAGGGACCTAGGAACACAGATAGACAGTAACCTAAATTTGACCAAAAGGTAACTACAGTACTGAGGAAATCCTTCTGTGTGGCTCAACTTATAAGAAAAGGCATGGCATCAAGATCCTATCAAGATCAAAGGAAGTCATAGTGCCATTGTACTTGGCCTCAGCATGCCCATAACTGAGTACAATGCTCCCTTCTGCATGTACCTAACCAGGCAGTTACACCAACTGGAGTGACCCCAGAGGTTTCTCACTAAAAGAAAATACAAAGTGTAAGACGCATGTCTTATGCAGACCAATCAAAGACCCTAACCCTTTACTCTGTCTCATGTCTTTTATTGTTTGAGGACTTATACCCAACCTACAAGGCATTCTCTGATCCAGCCCTGATGAATATGTTACATATTTGCAAGAAAAATTATACAAGGGATACGTGTTCCATGGACCTAAACCTTATTTGTGACTCTAACAGAACTTGCTGGAGAGATAGATTCATATCCCAAGGGCAACCTCATCTATGGAATAAACTTCCCACCTTCATAAAACAAAGCTCATCCCTCACTGTCTTCAAAAAGAATTTGGATAAATGGATGGGGAACCATAAATTGACTCCTGGGGTACTGCCCATGTCTCTTATGGACAGAGGCAATCTGTAAAATGACTCAGGACTTCAACACCCAAAGATCCACTACCATGATACTATCCCATCCCATATCTGAGGAATTACGATACAATATTGCCATATTCTGGATATCATTGGCTAGGTTTATAAAGGCTCTTGTGCCATTAGCCTAGTAATCCTTTATGAAACTATGAGAGTAGAACCCACAGCTTTCTGCACTGTTGGTGAGCATGCCACCTGTTGCACTACTAACACTGCTTACCAATTTTATAGCAAAAAGATTATTAGCCATTTACTAAACAAATCAGCTGCACATGGAAATTAGACTTAGCATGAGCAACAGTAAACTTCTCTTCCCTTGAAGCTCACATTCACTGAAAATGTATTGACAATCTCATTGAAAATGCACCAGGCCAATGGTGGATTAGGTATACCTTGTTCTCTGGACTGTTTTCAAACCATGGTCCCCACATACATTTTTAGGACCACACATAAATGCATGTGCCATTTGATTCACCTTCCTGATTTAATGCATTTCTTGTTAAATACAGCAACAGTTGTTAAAGTGCATTTTAAATTTGTAGTTTTGAAGATTTTTTTTCATTAAGCAGTGAAACAAAATGTATGAACCAATAAATGATAAAAGTACCCATTTCAGAACACTTTAACCAACTGTAATGAATAACTGTAACCAAAGGTAAATGGAGAAGAAATTTAAGTATTTTTCCTTAGGCCAAGCTATAATGCTTGAGCTGGAGTAATTTAATTACCTAACCAGCTCTCTCTAACTAGGACATTACACACATGGATGGGTGTGCGCACATATACACACATACACAACACTTACAAACACACACATGCATGTGCATGCACACACACACGCACACACACACACACACACACACACACACACACACACACACACACACACACACACACACACACACACACACACTATGTTCCTTGCAGTATTCCCAATGCTACTGCAAATGAATCAATTAGGTATTCATATCTACTGCATGAGTCATCCATAATGCTGCTCTGTACCCATCAGCTGCTCCAGTATTTTACAAATTAAGTTTCATGTGTTGCTCTTACTCTCTCAGTGTTATATCTGCATGAGTGTGTGCATCTTAAAGTAGATATATCATGCACAAAAGATCTACAACCAATAAATCTAAGCACATCAAGCAGTCAGATACAAAATATGAACCTATGAACCTATAACCTGCTGGACTTGTACAAACACTATTTTAATAAAACAAAGCTTTTGGGAACACAAATCCTTTTTATCAGTGTATAAAATACAATATGAAAACTTCCATTTAAATACTAAAACAAGCAAAATCACATGGTATAAGCCCCCCAATGAGAATACAGACATAGTTAAAAACAATCAACACATTAAAAGGCAATTCGTACAAAGTTAAAGTGCACTTAGTAATAGCTTACTTAACAGACATTTGCTTTAACCTCAGAACAGGTTTTAATGTAACCATTGTGTTTAAACCAGGAGAAGAATCAGCGTTCAAGTGGAAGATCCATTCATGCTCCATCAGATCTAATTTGTTATTATGATCTCCTCCTCTTCCATTTTTTACCAAGATTTGCATCACTCTAAACCTATATGTATGCTCTGGGCCACTATCTATAACATTCTTAGAGAGAGGATTGGTTAATACTTTCCTTCTAATATCAGAGTGATGCTCAATAACGCGGTCCCTTAACCTCCTAGGTGACTTTCCTACATAGAAGGAGGGACAAGAAGAGCACGTCACTAGATATACTATGAAAGTTGTATTACATGTGGCAGAAGACTTAGTTACTGGGTAAATAAACCCACTCGCCTGACTTATAAACTTACAATTAGAACAATTTAGACATGGAACAGTTCCTTTCTTATTAAAATTGACATGGTGAATAGTTAGCTTCATATCCTTGTAACAGAGATGTTGTTTTAAGTTCCTACAATTCCTAAAAGCAAATTTGGTTCTATTACTGATATACTTATCTATCTCTGGCATTGCTTCTCGGCAATGATATCCATTACAGCATGTGAAGCTCTATTATAACTCATAATATATCTAAGCTCCAGATTTTACTTGCTACTAGCTATGCTGGTCCCATCTATTGGATTTGAGAAATAAGGTTTAGCATTATTATCTCTTTCAACTAAAACTTCCCGTTTCGTATTTTCCAAGAGATGCTGATCATAACCCCTGACTGTGAAATCACACATTTCATTCATTTGGCGAAGGCATCTATCCACATCAGTATTATTCCTACTAACTCTCAAAAGTTGTCTCTTTTACAATCCCCTTAAATATATGGCCTGGGTGCATACTCTTACGATGTAAGTACCTATTCACCTGCACATCTTTTTTATATATTGTAGTATCAATTCTATTCTCATTCTTAATCAAAGAAACATCTAGAAACTGTATATTTTCCTTAGAGAAGTTCATCTTAAATTTAAAAAAAATCTGTCATGGTGTCTATATAAGACACAAACTTAAGCAACTCTTCTTCATTGCCATGCCATATTAAAAAGACATCGTCCACAAATCTCTTAAGGAATGTAATCTTGTTATAGTACCATAAATCATTATTAAAAATAAATTCGGATTCCCATCTACTCAGTGCTAGATTTGCATAGGTATTGGCTACAGATGTCCCCATAGCTACCCTTGAGGTCTGATGGAAAAGTCGTATATCAAACAAGAAAACATTAGTCGTAAGGACAATGTCCAGCAGCCCGCAGATAGTTTCTACCTGTCTTGGGATGCATCTCTCATGCCTAACCATACTTTCATGTACTGCCTCTATTCCATAATTGTGAGGGATGACAGTAAAACGAGATCTTATGTCTAAGGTAACAAAAATAAATTCTCTACTGTGATTCAAAGAGTGCCAACATAAAGTTTCTGCAAAAAGTCCCCAGTGTCTCGTATAAAACTTCTTACATTTCCCAATAATGATTTCAGGGTACTTTCCAAATACAACGAGATGGGTTATGTGACCCATCCCTTTCCAGAGACAATGGGCCTCATTGGTGGACGTCAGATTTTTATGCACTTTGGGCAGTCCATAAAGTACAGTGTTAATGGACATGATATAGTAAAATAATTATATAATGCTAGCGAAATATCACCCATCAATTGCAAATCATACACAACACACAGCTATTCACTCTGAAAATCAAATGTTTAAGAGTATCAGAATCAATTTTATGAAACACAACATTATCAGAAAGTAAATCATTCAGCAATTCAATATAATCATTTTTACTTAAAATAACAACAGCACCCCCCTTATCTGCTTGTTTAATCACAACAGCAGGTTCATTCTGTAACAGCAACAAAGAAGAATACTCTTCTTTGGTGAGGTTATAATTTCTTGGCCACTCTCGTCTTTAATATATATCCCTTAATTCTTTCTCTCAAACATTATGAAAAACAAGCAAAACAGGTGGGTGCACTGGTATATAACACTAGGTTTCTTATACTACAGTTTAGCAGCTTCAGTGTTTTTAAATAACAGTTTGAAAGACAAATTTTGTACAGAGTTTCAGGTCAGTGAAAGCATTCTCTAAAGTGTCAATATCAGAAGGTATAAACTGTAAGCCTTTTTCAAACAATGAAATCTCCACTGGGCTTAATTCAAAACTAGAGAGATTTATCACTGACCGTTTACATTCCTGTTGTTGGCAGTTCTGCTCATTGTCAGTGGAGCATGAGACCATCTTGTTTGCTTAGCTCCCCTCCCTCTGGAACGTCTCCTGGAGGTATTGTGTTGTTCCACTGGAATGCTCTCTGGTTCATTGTTTGAAAAAGGCTTACAGTTTATACTTTCTGCTATTGACACTTTAAAGAATGCTCTTACTGACCTGAAACTCTTTGTACAAACCCGTGCTGCTAAACCGTTGTATAGGAAACTTAGTGTTTTTATACCAGTGTACATGCCTATTTTGCTTGCTTTTCATAATGTTTGTGAGAAAGAATTAAGGGCTATATATGAAAGACGAGAGTGGCCAAGAAATTATAACCTCACGAAAGAAGAGTATTCTTCTTTGTTGCGGTTACAGAATTAACCTGCTATTGTGATTAAACAAGCAGATAAGGGGGTGCTGTGGTTATTTTAAGTAAAAATTATTACGTTGAATTGATGAATGATTTACTTTCTGATAATACTGTATTTCATAAAACTGATTCTGATACTCAAACATTTGATTTTCAGAGTGAAAGGCTGCCTGTATGATTTGCAATTGATGGGTGATATTACGTTAGAATTATATAATTATTTTACTATATCTTGTCCATTAATCCCTGTACTTTATGGACTGCCCAAAGTGCATAAAAATTTGACACGTCCACCAATGAGACCCATAGTCTCTGGAAAGGGATGGGTCACAGAACCCATCTCATTGTACTTGGAAAGTACCCTGAAACCATTACTGGGAAATGTGAGAAGTTTTATACGAGACACTGGGGACTTTTTGCAGAAACTTTATGTTTGGCACTCCTTGACTCAAAGTACAGACTTTATTTTTGTTGCTTTAGACATCAGTTCTGTTTCTACTGTCATCACTCATGATTATGGAATAGAGGCAGTACATGAGAGTATGGTTAAGCATGGGAGATACACCCCAAGACAGATCTATCTGTGAGCTACTGGACATCGTCCTTATGACTAATGTTTTCTTGTTTGATAAACAGCTTTTCCATCAGACCTCAGGGGTAGCTATGGGGACATCTGTAGCCAATACCTATGTAAATCTAGCCCTGAGTAGCTGGGAATCCGAATTTATTTTTAATGATGATTTATGGTGCTATAACAAGATTACATTCTTTAAGAGATTTGTGGAAGATGTCTATTTAATATGGCATGGCAATGAACAGGAGTTGCTTAAGTTTGTGTCTTATATCGACACCATGACAGATTTTATGAAATTTAAGATGAACTTCTCTAAGGACAATATACAGTTTCTAGATGTTTCTTTGATTAGGAATGAGAATAGAATTAATACTACAATATATAAAAAAGATGTACAGGTCGAATAGGTACTTACATTGTAAGAGTATGCACCCAGGCCATATATTTAAGGGAATTTTAAAGAGCCAACTTTTGAGAGTTAGTAGGAATAATACTGATATGGATAGATGCCTTCATCAACTGAATGAGATGCTGTGTGATTTCACAATGAGGGGTTATGATGAGAGTCTCTTGGAAAATACGAAGCAGGAAGTCTTGGGTGAAAAAGATAATAATGCTAAACCTTATTTCTCGAATCCAGTAGATGGGACCAGCATAGCTAGTAGCAAGCAAAATCTGGAGCATAGATATATTATGAAGTATAATAGAGCTTCACATGCTGTAATGGATATCATTGCCGAGAATTGGGTTATATTACAAGCAATGCCAGAGATAGATAAGTATATCAGTTATAGACCCAAATTTGCTTTTAGGAATTGTAGGAACTTAAAACAACACCTCTGTTGCAAGGATATGAAGCAAACTATTCATCTTGTAAATTTTAAAACAAAGGAACTGTTCCATGTCTAAATTGTTCTAGTTGTAAGTTTATAAGTCAGGAGAGTGAGTTTATTCACCCAGTAACTAACAAGAAATATTTGTTCAAGTCTTATGCCACATGTAATACAACTTTCATAGTATAGCTAGCGACTTGTTCTTCTTGTCCCTCCTTCTATGTAGGAAAGTCAATTAGGAGGTTAAGGGACCGCATTATTGAGCATCACTCTGATATTAGAAGGGAAGTATTAACCAATCCTCTCGCTAAGCATGTTATAGATAGTGGCCCAGAGCATACATATAGGTTTAGAGTGATGCAAATCTTGGTAAAAAATGGAAGAGGAGGAGATCATAATAACAAATTAGAACTGATGGAGTATGAATGGATCTTCCGTTTGAACGCTGATTCTTCTGGTTTAAGCACAATCATTACATTAAAACCAGTTCTGAGGTTAAAGCAAATGCCTCTTAAGTAAGCTATTACTAAGTGCACTTTAACTTTGTACTAATTGCCTTTTGATGTGTTGATTGTTTTTAACTATGCCTGTATTCTCATTGGAGGGCTTATACCATGTGATTTTGCTTGTTTTAGTATTTAAATGGAAGTTTTTATATTGTATTTTATACACTGATGAAGGGATTTGTATTCCCAAAAGCTTTGTTTTATTAAAATCGCTTTTCTTTAAGTCCAGCGTGTTAGTTTGCATCTTAAATAGACACATGCATATAGATGCATCACTGAGAGAGAGAGAGAGAGAGAGAGAGAGAGAGAAAATGCATGGACAGAGAAAAAAGTAATGTAAGAAAATCTGAACTTATTTTTTTTTTAAATAAATTATTGTTGTGGCCGACTGCTCCCACATACACACACACTATGTACACACATGGGTCTATGTCAGAAGATCAAAAGTTCAAAAGAATGAAAATCAAAATATCGAAAACTCAAAATATTGAAAAATTTTTAATGCAGGGGGAATGCCCCCCTACACCCCTCATGCAGAGCTGCACCCCCCACACCCTCTGCTAATATATATATATATATATATATATATATATATATATATATATATATATATATATATATATGCCTATTCTGAGATTGCACAACAGTGGAGAAGGGGCAAATCCCATTATCAATAATTTGAGTTTTAGATATTTTGATTTTCAGTCTTTTCAACTTTTGATTTTCTGACATAGACCCACACAGACAGACAGTAGGCCCTAGGCAGTTATCTATGTCACCTAGTGCCAGAGCCATCTCCACTGAAGACCTGTAAGATGACTAGGGTAAAAGCGCAACAATTCATGTAAATGCTTAGAGCTGTAGCATCTCAGTAAAAAGAGGAAATAAGGGGAGTTGAAGAAAAATGGCAACATGTCAAAACAGTATCTTTGAAGACTCTAGAACAGATACGCAGATGACCAGGTATGGGAATAAAGTACAAAAGGAAAGCTGGCGGTGCTGGGATGCAGAAGTCCAGGAACTTATCAAAAGAAAGCAGGGGTTCAGGAAAAAGAGGCAAATAGAAAACATGGACCAGACTAAGAAAGGATATTGGTTGTTAAATAAAGAAGCTACAAAGATCAAGGCATCAGACATTCTCACCTTCTAAAAAGTGACACAGCAGATGGCACAGAGAAACTCTATTAGGCTGCAAGGAAAAGACAGAAAATGAAAAAAAAGGAAAGCCAATATGGTGGTCCCCTGCCATAAACAAACTTTACAACAAAAGGAAGAAACTGTTGCAGAAAAGAGGAAAATCCCAGGATGCAAAAATACTCCCTTACCAGCCTCAGTAAGAAGCTGTGAACCTCATAAAATCCTCCAAAGCTAGTTATGAAAGTAAAATTGCCAAATATTCCAAAGACAACCACAAGGCATTCTATAACTATGTCAAGAATCTAAATGGCAATGCTCAGAAGTGCTCTGAGCTACAACAAAATGGCATTAAATATACTGATCCCAAGGATATAGCCAATATCCTGGCAGATCAATTCAGTTCCAACTTCACCCCCCCCACACCTCCTAAATGGCCCATATCATTACCGGAACATTGCCAAATTCTGGTAATAATGGCCACACAGGTAGAAAACGCACTCTCCAAAGCTAAGAATACAGCATCCATGGGACCAGAAGACATCCCGGGCTGTGTACTGCAGGAACTACAGAATGAACTGGCACCTCACCTAAGTGTCATGTTTAATCATAGCCTCACCTCAGACTTCATGCCCACTGAGTGGCGCACAGCTACAGTTATACCACTCCACAAGGGGGGATCCACCTTGAATCCCGGGAACTACTGCCCCATCAGTCTGATGAGCCTGAACTGCAGGGCCATGGATCGTATTATCATGGAACTTATAAATAAAGAGATTGGCAAACTTCAAACACTGGACCCCACCCAGTTCTGGTTCGTGAAGGGCCAATCTTGTCTCCTGAACCTGATTGACTTCTTTGAATCTGTCTCAAGAGCTGTGGATGAGGGTAAGGAGGTCCACACAGCCTATCTGGACCTCGCCAAGGCCTTTGGCACCATCCCCCACTCTGGAATCATAGATAGACTTACTAGGCTGGGCATTAATCCCTACATCACTCAATGGGTTGCCAACTGGCTTACTGACAGAACCCACACTGTAAAAGTAGCTGACTCCAAATCCAGCTCCAGACAAGTGACAAGTGGAGTACCTCAGTGTTCAGTCCTGGGACCGCTCTTGTTTGGCATTTACTTTTCTGAAGTACAGACCAACACTAAGGGACTCTGGCTAATAACGTTTGCAGATGACTGCAAACTGGGAGCCATTATTGAATTCCCAAATGATGTGGATACTCTACAAAAGGGCCTTACAGAAACAGATGATTGGTGCCAGAGCCATGGGCTCAAGCTCAATGCCAAGAAATATACAGTTATCCCCTTTGGGAAAAAACATGTACCCATGAATTACCACATAGGTGGCAGTACACTAAACACTGAAAGTGTGATAAGAGACTTAGGGACACAGGTGGACAGCAGTCTCACCTTCGATAACCACATCGCTACAACAGTCAGGAAATCCTTCTATGTGGCACACCTCATAACTAAGGGCTTTTCATCCAGAAAAAAGGAGGTCATTGTCCCACTGTACTCATCCCTCATTAGACCCATTATAGAATACAATGCCCCATTTGGTATGTACCTCTCAAGACATCTGCAACAACTGGAAAGGTTGCAGAAATACCTCAGTATAAGAATCACAGGCCTAAAGCAGATGCCCTACACTGACCGCCTTAAACTCCAGCTGCACTCTGTCACATATCGTCTGCTCAGAGGTGATCTCTGCTTAACATACAAGGCCATGTCAAACCCAGAGCTGTTGGACATGCTACACTTAAAGAAATCCCATTCCCTCAGAGCCACATGCTCCAGGGATCTAAACCTTGTCATCACAATAAACAAAACATGCTGGAGGGATAGGTTCCTGACCCAGAGACTCCCCAAACTCTGGAATAGACGGCCTATACATGTCAAGCAGAGTGCCTCTTTTGCACTCTTCAAAAGGAACTTTGATGATTGGATGGGAGATAGGAAATTCACCCCAGGGATCATGTCAGTCACCCTGCTAGACAAGGGTCCAGGGAAGTAAATAGTGTGGGAAGAAATAGCCAAGGAATTGTTATAGCTAGGCTTGTATAGGCCCTAGGGCCGATAGCCTAGTACCAACCTATGAGCCTATGAATCTATGAAGAAGATAGTCATCAGATACCTTTCATAACAAATACCAGCAACAACCTGCTCACCAGTGTGCAGCTCATCAAAGGCAGATCAGAGCCATACAGTAAAGGCAGGGCAGATGAGGAAGCTAGAAGCGGTGGAGACGAAGTGGCTGAGATGGGTGTTAGGATGCACAATGAGGAATAGATGAATAAATGAGGATATTGGAGCAGAAGCTCAAGTAGCTCCATTTGCAGGGATGGTCAAAGAGAACATATTACAATAGTTTGGGCACATGTGCAGGAAAGCTGAAGGCAACCTAGCGAAGAAGATTGGGAAGAGACAGGAATAAGGTGAGAGGAAACAAAGTGTCCAGTGATGAGATGAATGGATTGCATGAGAGACATTCTGCATCAGTCAGCTGTGGCAGTCAGAGAAGGCAGTAGTGTGACACTGAATGGACAGAGATGTCACCTCAACCTCATGTAGAAAATGGGAAAAAGGGGGGTTGTTGCTGATGATGATTCTGATGCTGAAGATCATGGGATTGTGGCACATTGGTTATGTGGTTGTGCCTTACTTGTTGTGATATACCATGACAAGGGTTCAAATTCCACATATGACCTATGCAGCTTTCGGGGGTTGTCAAACACAAGGTGTCAGTTTTTTTTAAAACACCTTTATTGAATTATCACTTGTGACATAGGCAAGTGTGTATTCATATGAAAGTAATCAAACTGCATTAACGTAACAAACTTTATACTTCACATATATTGCTATATATCATATAACCTAAGCACTATCACATAAATTATTCAACTCCTTTTTTACAAAGTGTCAGGTTTGATTCTCAAATGGGATAATTGCCTAGACTTAAAATAAACTGCAAAGGCATTAGCTTGGTACTGACTTATGTACCTATGATGATGATGACATCCAACATATTTTTTTTTCAAATATTTTTATTTTTCTTCTCTTGTTTTATTTGCATATTTCAGTTCTACTCATTTTACAAGCCACAATTCAGTTACATTGGAGAAGAACAACATTTATATTTAGGTACTTCTTGTTGCAAGAAAAATTTTCAGTGTTACAACAGAATGCGCAATGCAGATAACACATTATATTCAATATATACACGTGCTACAGAACTTCAACATCTGATTAAGATTTGTGGCACAGTTCACATACTATTCATAACTCTTACATATGAGGGTTAAATTAGATACAAACTCACAAAAGAACATGTCTTATACCCTTTTCAGTTTACATTTATAATAGTTTGTCTTTTCTCTTCTATCTATTCTTTTAAAATATGATCCAGGATAAGACTTCCAGTATTTTAGAGAATAGGAATGCTTACTTTGGCTATTTGTTATCAATTTATGTGCTGATATATACTTTCTTGACATACTTCTGAAGCCCTCCCATGAGAACTTGGTTCGATCTAACCACGTCTGAGTAATATACAATTTTACTAGCGAGAAGAGAGTAATTAGAATATGCAGATTGTGTAGATACATTCTGAGAGGTGACATGCAAAATTGCAAATTCATATGATAATGTGGATTTTTGATATCCCATATTCTCTAGTCTGACTCTCAGTGAGCAGCATAATTTATAAGTACATTTATAGCTCCAGAACATGCGGAATAGGTCAGCTGTTTCTCAGCAGAAGCACAGACAGTTTGATGAACCTTCCGAGTTAAAATTGTTGAGTATTTCTGGGGTAAAGTAAGCATTGTTGGTTATCATTAATTGAGTATACATGAGTTTCTTAAAAGGGATTCATTTTAATGTTTTTGATGCATTTAGATTTTTGGCTTTTCAGTAGTTTCTTTGAGTTTATCAGTCCAGTGTTTTGAAAACAAAACAGATGGTTGATATACTACATCTATATGTATTTGATAGCACTTTTTTCCTTAAAGTTAGTAATTTCCATAATGTATTGCATGTATTTATGTCTTTATTGTTTACTTCAAACTTTCCTATTATTGAAGTGCACAGTTCTCTAATTTGCCTTAGCATTATGATGTACCCTTTCGGAAGGTTTAGGACATTCCTTGTGTCCTCTAATGATTTTTTCCTATGTCTGTAAATATGCCAAAAATTGCATTTCTTAATGAGCGGATAGTTGTCCGAGTTTATCACCTCATTATTTAATCTGAGGTTTGGATTCAGACATATTGGTTGTAACAAAATGTAAGTATTTTTAAAATTTACTGCTTCCATCATTTTTTTGAAATCTAATTATTCAATGTTTTAACAAGATATGAAATCTTCTATCCTTTAGATTTTCCTGATTTATAAATGGAAGTACATTAGGACTGATTTTACTGTTTTTGATGTAGTAATACCATAATGTAATCCATAACAGATACCATTCTTTGTCTTTTATATTATATTCAGCAACTTGAATGATCATGTTTGAACATATTATATTATAATATAAGTTAAAATCAGGTAATACCAGTCCTCCCTTTTCCTTAGGAAGCATTGACTTCTGATAGCTGATTCTGACAGACTTAGGGTACCAGATAAACTTAGCTAAAGCTACATTTAGTTTTTTAAAGAAGTTTTTCTGAACTTTTTAATTTGTTGCACTGAGTTGAAATAATAACCTTGAGAGAATATTCATTTTTATAATTGCTGCATTCGAATGAAAGGATAGCTTAATTTTTCCCCTTTCTGGATATCCTGTTCCGTGTATGCTCATATCTTTAATAAATTATTCTGCATGAATAGTTTGGGTTATGTTCAAAGGATATCCCTAAATATGTTAGATAGTCCCCAGGATTCAATAAATGATTTTGTCCGTGCAGGAACAGTGTTCCTGCATGTAATATGGCCGCTGAGTGATCCAGTAAAGTACTGTTTTGACTTGCACGAGCCTGCCTACACTATTCCTGCACGGACATCACTGCACAATGCTAATTACCTCATTTGCTGGTGAAAACCATGCCAATGAGGTGAATTAGTGATTCAGCAAGCAGGCAAGAATCTGTGCAAGAATAGTGTTAGTTGCAGAAATATATTCGGCTAATAGCCAAATAAATTTCTGCAAAAATTAAAATGGAGGCATGACAGCTCAAATAAAAGCATGTATTATAATCTTTAGGCATGCCAATGGCCAAATATATGGCAACTGGCATGGAAAAGTTTTTCATTTCTCTAAAAATATATATATTTTTTGCCATTCTTGTCCGTTTAAGCATAGGACAGAGGAGTACAAACGAGATTGTGCCGAAAATAAATAAAAATGCGAAAACACAATTTAAGGGAAATCTGCATTTTGCCATTATAGTCTATGGCATGCAGAATCAAAACAATACCAGGGAACAGTGGTTGTTAAGGAGACATGCTCTGGGGTAGTGCAGTAACTACAGACTAAGGCAGTGGGGTATGCAAATGAGGAGAAATTTACTAAATCACAAAAATATTCTAAGTGCCAAACTGCACCTAAAGTGTAGGTGCTATAACACGACTGTGTAAGCAGGAAGAGCAACAGACATGAAAAGGGTGCATGTTATGCATGATGTAAGCACACTAGAGCTCCATGGCCTCCAGATAAGCTTAGCTAATCACAGCTAAGCAAGGGGATGTGTCTGAAGTTGTATTGACTTATTCCATGAAATGAAAAGCATGTTTCCATCCAGGGAGGGCCATTTCTCAGTGTTTACATTAGCTAAAAGGGTTTGCACAGTGTGTACCAGGTCTAAAACAAAAAAAAAAAACAGAAATAGCAGGACTGTTTACATTTGGGCACAGGGTTTGCACAGTGTGCCTCGGTGCTTAAAAGGGGAGGAAATGAGAAGGGGAAAAAGGAAACTAGCAGAATAAAAGCAGTTAAGTACAAATTACATCACTAGCAGGTGGAATGCATCATAGTCAGACAATCATACAGGCAGCATCTGCAGCACAACAGTATAAACTATGGAAATACTTTACAGTATGTTTTTCCCACAAACTCTGTACTATTGATGTACACATGTGGGGGAGTTTTAACTGGAAAAATGTTAGGGGCTGCCATTGCTTTGATCCATCAGTATGTGCTAGAGGCTAAGGGCAGTGAGAAGGATAATGCTGATAACCACCAGACCGAGGAGGAAGAGAAGAGTTTTCAGACCTAGGGGAGCTTACCAGGGGCTACATGATCTGGAGATAGTAGTGTACTACTGGGGATATCATGGGGGTCTCACAGGCATCTGCATCCAGGGTACTCCACCAGTTCCTGATGCCATGGTACTATATGCCGGTGCCGACATTTACTTCCTGAACACCCATGAGACAAGGACCGGCAATATGCATCACTTCCACCATATAGCAGAATGCTCGGAGGTACTGGATACAATATACGGCATGCACACCCACATCAAAGCACCACCTGCTGAACAGGATAGGGTCTACATAAACCACAAGGGCTTCCCCTCCATCAACTGCCAGGTCATGTGCAATGCCCAGGGCATTATCATGAACGTGTGTGCTGGCAGGCTTGGAAACTTTCACAACTCCCACATCTGGCATTCATCACAGCTGTACCAGACATTTACCAGTG